>NC_000067.6:14198118-14353118 GCF_000001635.26 Mus musculus | reverse complement strand
TAATCCTAGTACTCCTACAGCAAGATGGCAGACAGACTGAGAGCAATCCCTGGAAACTCATACCCGGCTATCCTGGAGTTCTCAGTGACAACCAAGAGACCCTGGCAACGTAGAAGGCAAGGACCAATACCTGGGTTGTGCTCTGACCTGTACATGTACAGCTGTGCTCTCTCTCTCTCTCTCTCTCTCTCTCTCTCTCTCTCTCTGACTCTTTCTTCCTCTCTATCTCTCTCTGTCTCTCTCTCCCTCTCTCTATCCCTGTCTCTCTCTCTCCCTCTTTCTGTCTCTCTCTCCCTCTCTCTCACATACATATATATATACACACAAACCAACATGAAAATTCTATAGGCATTGCCAAAGAAAAAAAGCATAATTTTAGTTTTGTAAAATTCATCCACACATATTTTTATACATCAAAATATAATTTTATAAATTGTATTTTGCTCTCTGGAGTTTTCTGTGCTTTCTTTAGGATTTTGATGAATCCTATGGGATGCTGGGGGCCTGGTACTAGTCACTTCTTCCACTCTACAGCAGTTGTGAGTCTAGAAGTTCCTTGACCCTGTTAGGCCACCAGGAAACCAGCCAGCAGGCCAAGCTAAGAAAAGACACAGAATGTCAGAAAAGGCTCCTTGCCCTACCCAATTAAAAAGAAAAAGCTTAGCTAGCAGAAAGTTCAAGGAGAACAAGCATTGATCCTGTTGAGTGGAGAAAACATAGAGACAGCCACGTACTCCTGGGTGTGGGCAGAAGGGTGCCATCTGCAGATCCCCCATCTTCAAGTTGTCAACATCCAAATAATTCTGCCTCTAGCACATTTTGACATCTTATTAAGGTGAGTCTTGCATTTTCACAGAAATGTAACACATACATGATGTGCTTGTGTTTGTAAACCCCAAGAATGTTCTAAGGCACTTGGGGCCATTTCAAGGTCAATATAAGAACTGTAGTCTCCGCTCCAGCAATTGTTGTTTAACGTATGTAACTCATGAATCATCACCAATTGATGAGGGGCTGCACTTTGAGTTGTGAGTGCCCATATCCATCATAGGAATGAGCACATTGGCTAGATGCCATGGATCTGGGTGAATGTACCAATTATAGGAAATCAACTTCATTATATGATAGCCCATGAAATACAGTTCTACAGGAATAATCTAGCACTGAAAACTCCGTACTCCTGAATTAGGTGGTGGTGTAGCTCAAAAGGACCTCAAAAGGAAGGTGAGTGATATCTCTGAAATAATTTCATCAAATATCATGCTTTATATTTAAGGAAGCAGTAAATGTATTGCTTGTATAAGGAGGTTTTTTTTACCATTATTTAAATTATTGCTGAATATCAATTTAAGATTACAGAGGAAATAGAGACATTGAAAAAGACAAAGGCAAAGTACAAACTGGACTCACCAGAGTGTCATCCCACCATACAAGATTGTGTCTACTCAACTGTTTTGAGGTCTTGTTTGTATCATTTCTGGGAAATTTTTGCAGAATGGTGGCTTTTGGGGATGTATACCTTTAAATCATAAATCTACATTTTCTAATAACTGTCTTATGAAATGGAGAGGATTGAGCCTGGGGAGCAGGGTCACGGGTATCTCACCAGACAATGTCAAATGGCCACACTATGTACTTGAAGCAGATGAAATGAAATTGTTTCTATTCTCTGCCATATTTGTCATGGATCACTAATCCTGTATGCAAAGATGCAATCACAGTGTGAAGAAAATAAGGGTGACAGAACCCGAAAGGCAAAGACTATTATACGCTGGTTGAAAATTATTACTATTATTAGAGTATCCTGAGAGAATTAAATCAATTTAACTATGGATTTTTCTTATAGATTTAAAGAATAAAAGCAAATAGTATTTTGTTAGAATGTGATGGATGAGGAAACACAATAGCACTGTAAAATTCACTGAGGTCACACTGTTACGTAGAGATGTTGAAACAAGAGTCAATCTTATTCGCAATGTTGTTAAGGAAAAATATTTCAGAGAGTTTAAAGTGGTTTGCTGTTATTACTGTTTAAACTAAGATTTAAGGCTATTTTTGCTATTCCACTTTGTCCTGTTAAATATCTTTTTGGAATGACAACAGAGACATTTATATATGCAGGCACAGCAGCACAAAGCATGTCTTCCTGAAAATGGATGCTTATGACATAAGTCTCTAGTGGTGGAGAAAACACTGTACTTTGAGTTAGAAAAAGAAGACAAGATTTGGTATCTGACTTTGTCAACTATTTTTGTGACTTGGGTGAATTTTTCCAAGACTCTTAATTTTAGAGTCTGCTGTTATAAATGAAAATCAGCATACATGTCTTGACTGGCATTGTTACTAATGCCTAAGCAGCCCACAGAAGACTCCGAGACAAAACCATAAATATGATCTGCACAGGAATCAGCTGGCTGTGGACAATCTGCTTTCTGTGTCTAAGAAAACCTGCTCGTTGCCATTCACCTTCCCAGGCACCAGTAACCACTTGTGGTTTTTAGAAAATGGCAGCCCCAGAGAATAAAACCTGAAAGGCCTCCAGAGAGAGAATGGACTAGAAAACTTGTCCTGACTACTGTTAGCTTTAGGCCAGAAACCCTCACTGGACTATAATTTGAAATCTCTAACATGGTATTGGCTAAAGGGGTCAGCATCAAAGCAAGTCACCTCACTGTCCCCAGAGTCACCCAGAAAAGATGATTATGGTGCAAGACGTTTCCAGGTACAAGGGTTCAGATTGTCACCTTGAGTGAAGAGTTTTTTTCAGTTTGTTTATGTTTCTTTAATTAAAAGAGCTGTCAGACTACTACAGAAAAGAAAACTGCACCTTTTTAAAACGTTGCTAGTTTTAGGAAGTTATCTATCTGTGCCACCTAGAATGCCTTTGAAAAGGGATGTCAGTTATTTTTAATTCCCATGATTCCCTGCCCCATGTCCTCCTGCCGCCTCCGCCCCCCTTCACGTGGACAACACAACCCATTGTTCATTTCACAGGTGCAGGAGTGCAGCTGTAGCGAACACATTAGCTCAGATTTGACATCCCATATGTCTTAATTGAAGGTTGGTGGGAAGGGGGATGTTTGGAGGCAACCCAGAGCAAAGAAAGACAAAGCCAGCTCGTTCTGTGTGTTTGTGTTGTCTATGGTGACTGCTACCAGCTACCTGCATCCAGCACCTGCTCAAAATGCACCTTGATTTATGTCCACAGCCTTTAGGATCCATCAACACACACACACACGGGGGGGGGGTACAGAGAGAGATTTGAAATTTTGTTAACAAATACACATTTTGAGAAACATTGGCTATTTATCACATTCAATACACCATTTCCTTTGATAACAAGGTATGGTAGAAAAATCCCTAAACTGTTAGACCCCAGATGTGGGATTTATTCTGGAGTGAGTCACCTTCTGTAGATGTTAGTTTCCTCCTGCAAAGGGAAGTGGCAGGGTAAATGTGTGGCCATCTCTTCTATCTATTCTCTGACAAACTCTCATCCAGGAGAAGCAGCCATCAAGTTTTCAGTGGGGTTCTTTCTAACAGCACCAAGGGCAAGGTTGATTGATCACTCACCTCTCATCTATCTCTGTGCCCTTGATGAAAACAGGGAGTCTCCTTGTAAACAAGGCACCTCCTTTTCCAAGGTGTAGAGAGCCCCCAAGACTCAGGTTTCACAGAGGGACTAGTTATACTAGATGCAAACCCAGCGGGCAAGCCAGCAGGTTCGTTCTCTGCCATTCAAACGTTACATTAAACTTAGAAGTCAAGAGCAAGCCTGGCCTTCACATAGGTGTTTGCCTGCCATGTAACTGTGTAAGGGGGAAGAAATGGGCTTAAATTTTGTGATGTTTGCACCTTTGACTCCTACCAAACGAGTCTGCTAAATATAATGGCTAATAGAAGAACAGTAGCCTCGCCCTTCATCCCCACAGAACCGATCACCTGTAACTAAGATAAGGACCTAGCTGTACTATTCTAGTTCAGCTAAGTGCTTCTGGAGACTTGAAGCACAAACCTGCTCACTCAGAAAGCTTGTTAATGGGTCCCTCATGACTCAGCTATCAATTTTTTAGTATCAGATGTACACACTATATCCATTATTACTTCACTTAGAGCCAGATCCAACTTGACTCTGCTGTCGCTTATGAGCTTCTGCTGTAGGTTCTTGAAACTTATTTTTATGTTAGTAATAGGTTTGAAACATTGAAATAGTGGCATATGGGAAATGTGCATGCTAATTAAAATTTTAAACACCTCTGGTGTCATATTATGGATATAACATTTATTTTTACATTGTTTCTTTTTTCTTTTGCATGATCTCCACCTTTAACACATCCTAGGTTGTTTAAATGTGCTTTGTAAGCAATGATGAAATGACAAGGTATCATTGATCTGCCCTTTCTCCCATCTCAAAGGGAGCCATTAAATAATGCATGCACCCATGGGGATTGCTGTCTTCACTAAGTAGCCCCAGACCATTAGACAAATATAGCAACAGTGACATCTTCCAACCCTTAGAAACCCTTTTGACTTTCATTTAATTAAATTATCCCATTATGAAAACTCTTATAATGAGATTAAATTTAATTATTTATCAGACACTTATTTGCACTAGGGAACCTATCAATTATGCATGTTTAAGCTAAACATTTTTCAGCTCATCACCTTTTTCCTTTCTAAGGAAGATACAATTTATTAAGTACTTTTGGGGTACTATATCTAGCAAGCCTTAATGGGAATATGTATTTATCCCTTTTAAAAGCTACTTTACTGAGAATTAAAATTATTGTACTTGAAAACTATTCAGAAGAATTGGCTGTCAGATTCCTTTCTGTTGTAGACATTCCATTTTAGATCTTAATATAGTTTATGCTTCAGTTTAGACTCTTTCTATTATCACTCACTCATCAGCTAGATCAAATATGGCTTGGATTTTTAAATATGAGAATAATTAGTAGTTAAGTATGCATTTTAAACAACCCTATATTATAATGTGAATGTTAGTAGTATGTTAATTTCTGGTGCAAAATTTTTTATGGAATTTTTTTCAGGTAGCTAAAAATAGACTAGCATAGTGAACTTGTGAACAATCAGTTTCCAGGTTTCCTGATTCTCAGCTCATAGGCAATGTGGTCTCAGGTTCACCTCCTACCTCTGTCTCCAGGAGCTGATGCAAAACTCAAACTCTATATCATGTTGGTAACCTTTATTTAAAAAAATAATAATAAGGGGGGGCTGGGGAGGTGGCTCAGTATTTGGGGCAGTGGCTGCTCTTCCAGAGGACCAGGGTTCAATTTCCAGCAGCCACAGAGGGGCTTCTTGCTGTAATTCAGCTTCCAACGGATCTGACTCCCTCACACAGACATACAAGTAGGTAATACGCCAATTGTACATAAAACAAACAAACAAATTTTTAAAAATCAAGAGTGATGGTCTCAAAAAAGGAACTTTTTTTTACAGTGCACTGAGTTTTTGTAATCACTGTAGTAATGCCAACTCATTGCACAGAAATTTCTATTGGGCCTCGTCAGCACAGAATTTATTATCATTCTGATACCATTTGTGACATCCCAGCTAACAGTGGAAGGAAACACCTGACACAAGCCTACATATATATATAAGATGGTGGGCTGGTACACTCCCAGGTTGGTCTTGCAAATCCCACTATTCCCACAGTAGTCCTTTAAAGAATGCTCCCATGCCCCAGAGGGTCTATCCTAAGCTACAGTGCTCTGCAACATTAGATGTCCTAACTGATCCGCCAGCCTAACTTCATCTCCTTCCACAAATTCTGAGTATTTTCCTTCTGCAGGCCTTGTCCCTTAGACAGGCTCTTCCTTAGACATCTACAGTCTGCTTTTCCACTTACCTTCCTGAGTGTCACCTTCTGAGATTATGACCTCATATTATGAGACCACGTGTTTCCTTCCCATAGCTCCTTCCCATCTCAACCCAGTTTCCTTCATACTATCATTGATGTCTGTCAGTCAGTCAGAGAGACTTCACAGCTGTCTCTCCTGCTTCTCTCTGTATTCCCTGAGCCCAGAACAGTGTCTGAGATGTTAGGGCAGTCAGTGACTATTCATTTAAAATGAAATAATTTACTATGTTTTCTAAGGTAATGTATAATATATAAGGTGATATGTAATACATGATATAATATATTCTAAAACAACTTTTAAGATAGCTGCTCTGTGCATGGAAAAGATGAAGAGTATATCAAATCTTATTTGTAGTTAAGGATGGAAGGGTGCTTGCCTAGCATGCACAAAGCCCAAGTTTGACTTCCAACCCTGTAATATGTGGTTGTGTCTTTGTAGACCTGTAATCCCCAAACTCAGGAGGGTTGGATCTCTATCAGTATCCCCACATTACTCTTGAATGAAGTTTTTTGTTATAGAAGTTAAGTAGTACATCCTGCCATCATAATCATACGAATCTGACTAGGTTTATTGTTGAACTGGCATGTAAATGGAAAATATCAATAAAATGCCCAGCAATCTTTGGTTTTTCCTTTTCTTGCTCAGCATGGCACACCACCAAGAAACCACCAAGCTTCTTTGTGGCCAAGTCTTGTTGACAGAATCATGAAGCCACCATAGCTTTAAAAAAAAGAAGCAATTGAAAACCTTCAATATTCAAATATTGAGATGATCTGCAAACTAACAGTGTCACCTCTCAAATTACCATAAAGTAAAGGTCAGAGGACAAAGTCTAAGGTCAACCAATGTCTGACCCTCCCCTCAGCCTTACTTCATGTGCATCACCAGATTCTTGACCTCAAGCTCTACCAGTTTTCTCTTCCATACAGAAGCCTGTGAAATGGGGCGGAGGCGGGGGGTGGGGAGGTGGGGGCTCTTCCTGCACTGAATACTGTGAGTTGTGAGACAATACAACAAGACACTTAGAACTATAATTGACATAGAAGACGTCCTTGTTAACTCTATGTTTAGTTGTTGTGAGAGGGAGTTGGTTCTATCATACCAAAACAGAAGAGTAAAGGAGAATTTCTTCTTTTAATAAGAACCAATTTCCAAGAGCTCTAAGTGCTCTGGAAAAATCTCTTCTGTGTGTGCTGCTGATGGTATCCACAAAGTATTCCTGCTGGACAAGGATTTGGTCATGGAAAGTATCACTGTTCTATGAACAGAATATGTGCAACATTCTACTCTGGAACATGTTGGATCTTGTTGCAAGTAATCATCTTCATTTACTTGATCAGAGCCACAGATTTAGTTTGCATTAAATATCTATTCCAGAAGTTCATTGGCATAAATAGAATTACAATTTGAGTTTTCTCTGCTTCAAAAGGAAGTTCCTAGGTTTTCAAGTTTTAAGCCATTTAACTTGCAACTTGGTTAGGAAGAGCACTCCAGACCATCTGAGGAAGTAGAACCACAGCACAACCTTGCTTCCCTCATGGATGGATGACCTAATGTGTACATTTTGGGGAGAATATCTAGACTTAACAACCTTAAGGAACTCTTTCAAAACATGCTTAGGAAACTATTTAGTCCCAAAGAGGAACCTGCAGGTGAGATTTTATAGAAAACCTTGAGTGCAGATAAAATATAGGCAAGAGCAAGAGCGATGGCGACCTCTGGACATTCTCTCTGTAGCAAAATCAGAAGATCCACCCCTTGTGAAGGATGGTAGAGTAGACTTCCACACACAGAAAATGACAGGACAAAGATTCATTTCAAAGAGCCTTTGAAAATTCGTGTTTACTGATGAAGTCTCCTGTAGCAGACCCTATTGGGTGTTTCCCAGACCCTCTCCAGGAACAAAGGGCTCATCGCTGCAGCTCCTCCTGGGAGAGCCACTGTGACCTGCTCCTTCGATCTCTGTTCTTTGTAGGGACTGAATGAAGAAGCATAGCCTTCCACAAGGGCATGCCCTCCTGGCAACCTGTATCCAGTGGTTCATTAACTTAGATTTATGATGGCCTAGACTCTTCAACACATGGTAACTCTTTAGGGCTTTTTCACCAGACTGAGGAGGCCTTCTTCGATGCTGTCTGTCATTATCCCTTTTCACCTAATCTTACTCTTGCCCTACTCCTCCACAGTGTTTCCCCCACAGCATCCCCTAATAAACTTCCACGTGTCAATCATATCAGCTTACTTTCTAGGAACCCTAGCTTGTGACACGTAGCCTCATCTAAGAAGGAACAGAGCAAAATGAATCTTTTTTGCTACATTCCTTGAGAAGTAAGCTTCTTAGCTGTGACTGTTATACACAAATACGGCACAAATGTACCAGATTGCTGTTTGCTCTAAGATGATCTCTCAAAAATCCCAGCACTGTGATTTTCCTTCATGCACAGAGTACTTCTTGCACACACAATTTGCGTTTCTCTTCCTACAGTCAGGAAATGGCTCTTTTAAATTTCGAGACACCAAAGAGATTGCTTTATGGTCAGCATATTCCAGTGCAATAAAAGACTGACATGTCAAATTTTGAGTGTAGGTGTTTATGGGCACTTTATCCCAGGGAAATGAACCATGCCTTGTGTTGGATTCCCAAAGGAGTCCATGACCCAAAAGAGGTTAAGAACAATCAGTAGAAGGTAAAATGAGAAGCAGAACTAGGGTAATGAACCAAGCGTATGGAAGGCATGCAAATACACTGGCATCACTAGAGCAGGGGACTGAGAAGTTCCTGCCAGGGAGGCTGTCTCTTTGTGGGCAGCACCTGGTGCTGTCATCGCCATAATGTAAGCCACCGGTGCTGCTTGCTTGAAAGTAGAGTTCTAGGACACCTTCTAAGAGATTTCGTTTTTACTTTAAAAGGTAATCTCCCTGAGTTTTTTCTTTTCTTGATTCCATTCACTTTCTTATTTCTAATCTCTCTCTTTTGTAACCAGCCCTTTCCATCTTAATCCCTCCGTTGTCATCATCGTAGTCATCCCACTCTTCCCCCACTTCCTCCTCTTGTTTCTCAGAGGGTCTTCTGCGTGCTAGATGAGCACTCTACCACTGACTGTATCCCACAATCCTTTTATTGTCTTTTTAAAAAAGATAGTGTTTCTCTAGATCAACAGGGTCATACCTGAGCTCACTGTAATCAAGGCAAGCCTTGTGTCTGGGGGCCTCCTGCCTCAGTGTCATTAGCATCTGGGATTACAGACTTTTTTGCTTGCAAAGTTGCCTTTGTATATTATTGTTTCTCGACCAGTTCCAACTGGTTTTTACAAATCTCTCTGACCACCTCAAAATTAAATTTGAAGTCCTGGACCCTTGCACACTGCCAGAGCAGCAGCATTGCTGGCAGAGCCAGGATTGGTATAATGCAGGTGAAGGAAAGCTGGCATGGAGGAGATGCTAAAATCAATCTTGAGCATCAGGTATGACATTGTGACCGTTAGCCTCCACTGTTCCTTGACTAGATTAGAAATCCCCTAGGAGACACATTTCTAGATGTGTCTGTCAAGTTGTTTCTACAGACATTTAAACTATGTGTGGTGAGCTCCTCTGATTGCACATAGTAAAAGCATGTAGATGGGCACCCTAGTGTGAATAAGAAGGAGGAAAGGAGAAAGGCAGCTGAACCTTACCTTTCCCACAGCCTGATGCTGGATCTGCTGAGGGTGAGGACTTTGTAAGTGTACTCTCTAAGCTCTACAAAACTGCACCATGCCTTGCCCACCATGATGAGCTGCAGTCTCCACCCATGAGCCACAATCGCCCTTCTTCTCCAAGATATGAAACATGCACTCACAGCATCAAGAAACAGCAAATACAGGTAGAGGCTATGATTACAACTTGAAAGTTGCCCTCAGAGGTGGCCACTTAGGTACTAGAGACATTTAGTATGTTGTTGGGAATGTTATCTCCTGTTTTGTTTTTAATTATGGAATGTTTCAACTATAACATAGTAAATACCCATCTATCTGTTACTTTTAATAATGCTCTTGGTTCCTGGTCTGCTTCATCTTGTATCACCTGTCTGCACATATGCATATATCCCTGTACTAGTTAGGAACAAATCTCAAGCATATTATTTCATCCCTAGATATTTCAGTGTATATTAGTAAAAGTTAAAGTTAAAACATATAAATATCATAATGTCATATAAATTTGTAGCTAAGTGACTTATTCCTGTATATAGTTAGATGATGTAAATATCATAATGTCATATACATTTTACACCTAGGTGAAATATTCCTACATGTAGCTAGATGACAAGTGTCCTATGAATGCTAATTTCTAGAATTGCTACTTTCTACCATTTGGCATGAATATTATATATTCTTTTCAAATGTTTGAATAATAAAGATTTATGCTTTGAGATCATTAATATCTTTAAAATTCTGTTTGCTTCTGTTTCTTCTTTCTCTCAATTTCTCTTGCTTGATCTTCTGTAGCTTTATTGAAGAATAGTTGACGAACCAGAGACATAGATGTAATTTGATGAGTTTGGACATATGCACACACTGACCATTGTTAAAAAGTTAAGGTCCTTGTTCTACAGGAGTTTACCACAGCCTGGGATTTGTTGGTGATTCCTTTACTCTGTCTGTTTCTCTGCCATTCCTTATTTCTTGTGTGTTGTCATTGGTCCTGGTGTTTGATAAGAGGAAAATGCAGCTTCAGGGCTGAGATGGGGAAATGGTTAAACTCAGTCCCTGTCATACAACATTTGCAGTGATTGGAGGAAAAAGAGCTTACAACCCTGGTAAGTTGTTCTTCTTTGTAAAATGTGTACAGGAAGCTTGTAAATATTTATCAAATGATAAAGAGGGAATACACAGAGGATAGAAATATAAGTTAAGGTAAAACTATGAAGCAAAGAGCTGTAAGAAATTGTGTTGGGTTTATCAAGTAGTGAGGCTTTGATCACTCACTCATTCCAACATTGTACCGCTGGATCCCACACAGAGCACTGTGTCCTGGGTAAACCAAAGCAGTAGCGACAATAGAGATAGCTGTCCTATACTTAAGGAACCTGCTCTAGAAGACAGAGGCCATGATGTGAAACAGTAAGAAAATCGCATGTTAATGGCAGTTTCCAAGCGTTTTCTGCTGGGAACAGTATAGCTTGGTAGAAGGAAAGTTCCAGTCTGTAGTTGTGATTGGCCCAACTTGCATGCAGGAAGCAATAGCCACCTAGGAAGAGAGAATTGAGATAAGACCATGGGCTAAGGAAGCATTGCTCTAACTGGAATCTCCCATTTTAAAAATAAAAATAAGAGCAGGCCTGGAGTGACCAATGCTTCAGGGAGAGAAAATCAGTGATGGTGAGGGTGCGGGTCTAGGGCGCAGGTGTTACAAGGTGAACCTAAAGTGCAACTGTTATAGGGATGACTCTATGCCCATTTGCCTTTCTACAATGCCTGACATAGTAGTACCATGTCATGCCTATATATTATATGTATTTGTAGAATAGGTCTGCCTTAACTGGGGGCCCTGTAGGAGACATTATTGAAGACGATGTCCTTGAGGTGTTATGACTGTGGAAAATGAGTTCGAGTGCCTCTTCCTTCATTATTCTATCAGGATGACAAAGCAATGGCTTTGTTTGCCTGTTTGTGACAGGGTCTCACTCTGTGGTCCAGCATATCCTGAAACTCCCTTTGTCACCCAGGCTCTCCTCACACTCTGGGCAATGCCCCTGCCTCAGCCTTGCCAGTACTGGGATTAGACGTATGAGCCACCATACACCATAGCAGTAGCTTTTAAACATTTTAAACAGCAACTGATAGTAATAAATGTTTCTCATCACTGTACATCCAGTACAGATGTGCATGTATGAAATCAGTATGCTGGAGAAAGCTGATGGACTAATAGCTCACTGAGTGTGTTGCTCTCTGATATTTTATGTTCTAATTCTCTTTTCAAAGTGTAAGCTGAAGTCCATTCACTTCACTCCAAGACCAATTAATATGTTGTAACCAGCACTTAGAAAATCATTGTTCCCATATTCTTTTTTTCTCTTCTGGCTAGGGCTTTAATAGAATTACTTATTAATTTTATGCATTTTGATTAAAATACAATTATATCACTTTCCCCTTCCCTTTTGTCCCTCCAGTCCTTCCCAAGTCTCCTTCTTCCAACTCCTTCTGTGCTGCCCCACTCTCAGATTTACAGCCTTTTCTTCCCTAATTATTATCATTATGTAAATGTGTATGTATGCATATGCACAAATATATGAAAACCATCGCTGAGTTTGATTTTGTTGATCATAAATGCAGGACTAGACACTTTGTATTGGATAACCAATAAGGGCACTTCTATAATAATGACTATTATCAGTATTATTGTAGATATTACCAATTATTGTGTGCATGTGCCTGCATGTATACTCCACAGCATGCTTGTGGAGGTCAATGAATAACTTTAACCTTGATGTGTGAGTTCCAGAAATTGAACTAAGACCAGGAAACTTGAGGCATCTCAATCGTTTCCTGGCTGGGGCTTTTCAATAATTACATTACAACTATATTCAAAAGCTATCCCTACACTAGCATTTATTACTGTTTTAAATGGGCAGCTCTGTTTAGGTTGCTTGCTTTCTTAAACATGGAAGATCCCTAAATTGAACTGAAGTATAATGTGCCTTCATAAGTTAGATGCCCACAGGGAACTTCTATCTGAACTCCTGGGTCTTTCTCAGCCACTGCACTAGAGTCAAATTGACTATGGCAGCCAGTTCTCCAAAAGGTCTTTGTCAATTTAGAATATCCTTGAGAATAGGTGAGTAATTAAGACATGAAACCATTCAAAGCTACACTTAACACTTCACTGCCTTCCCTCAACCTCCCTCCATCCTCATCTCTTTGAAGAACCCAGAGGCTGCTGCCTTGAAGCCCACAGTTACCACTTTCTCCATCTGCATCATATGGCTTTGGGTTTGTTTCCAAGTGCCATGGCAGCATGCTTTTCTGAACCTGACAACAGACCACCACCTTCCAGGATAGTTCTTTTATAAGAAGCAGACTCTTGGTCACTTGTAACTGATCTGTTCTTTTCGTTACTGATAGATGATGGAACAACTTCCATCCTTGCCACCAGCAAGATGGTTCTCTAAAAGGGCTTGTCACTAACCATTCCTTGTTAATGTTAGTAGGATACATTCTCAAAAGTGGGATCCCTTTCAGTGCATCATTTCAAACTCTGATGTTGCCTTCTCAATCCATTGTATCATTCTTTACTCCCACAATGCCACTCGTGGGATTTTCCACCCCAGCTTGTACAGTTTCACGAGCTTGATGTTTGTTACCTCGTGTGTGTGTGTATGTGTGTGTGTGTGTGTGTGTGTGTGTGTGTGTGTGTGTGTGTGTTTCTTTGGGTTGCCAGTAATGATGTATTCATTTGCATGTGTTTATTGGCTGTTTGCATCTTTTCTTCTGCCAATTGCCTGATTGAACAATTTGAACAATATTTTATCAGATTGTATGGTTTTTTTCTAATTAATTTGTGCTTTGCTTGTTTCTGATTATTAACTCAATTTGGATCAAATATATTTCCACTGTATCATCTTTGACCTCAGCTGGGCTGTCTTTGTCACGCCACAATTTAAAGCCTTAATGTACTCAATTTTGTTTATCTTTTCATTTGTAAACTTCAGTTTCCTGTTTGGCCTGGAGTGGGGGATTTTTCACCTACTCAAAGCTTGTACTAATGGCACCCTAGTCTTCTTTTTAATATTTTTTAAAATATCCATGCTTGAATTGTTAATCCATCTGGAATTAATTTTTATACAGAGTATGCAAGCAAAATTTAGATATGCCTATTTCCAACCAACCTTTGCATTATTTATTAAATAAGCCCTGCTCTCTCTACAGAACAGAAATTCCATTGCTGTCCTAAGTTAATATCCTTATTTATTTGGATTTATTTTGAGTTATGTTTTGTTTCTATAATTTCTGTAGATATTCTTATGCAAAAGTATGCTGTCTTAATTAGTCTTACAATAATTTATTAATTAGAAGACAAATCTTTGACTTCTTCAGTTCAGAATATCGGAGAAAGTTGTGTGTTTTGGCAGGTGGGTCTCTGTGCACTCCAAGAAGCCTGGTCCACGTAGTGAGTTACAGGATAGCTAGAGTTATGTAGAGAGACCTTGCCTCAAAAAACAAACAAACAAAAATAACAAAACCCCAGAAACCTTCAGAATCTCTGCTTGTTTGTTCTGAGACAGTGTCTCTTACACTTGAGGGTGACCTTGATGTTCTGGTCTGCCTCTAATTCCCCAATGCTGGAATGACAGCTATGTATTACATATTGGCCTCAGGAGATAATCCTCAGCATATTTAATTTCCAATAAATTCAGAATAATTTTGCCCAAGTTTTTCATTGCTCCTCACATTCAAGACTGTTTGATTATTATATGTGTTAAATTTAAACTTTTAAAATAATTTTAGATAATAATTAAACTTTCTAATCTTTAAGCATGTTAGATTTTATTAACATATTTGGATCTATAACATTTAACAACAGGCTTGGTGTTTGTTTGTTTGTGTTTGTTTGTTTTTTATCCTCTGCACAAATTCGTCCTTAGGTTTTGTGTAAAATGAAATTCTTATGTAACCTAGGATAACTCTTATCACTCACTTTCAGCTCTTGACAGATTTATCATCTTTCATCTGAAGAGATTCCAACCCCAGTGTCACAGGAAAAGCTGGTTGTCTCCCACTAAGACCTAAGAGTTTTATAGATCATATCACTCCTCACTCTTGAGGGGAAAGATATGGGCCTTTTCAGAAAGATGAGAATTTGACTACCTGATGCATGCGGTTCTCAGATGCTCAATCCTACTGAATTTACAGAGTTGGAGAGCGCTTATAATGATGTCAGAGCTTCCCACAGTTGATGGAGTTAGAGTAAGGCCTTTATTGTGCTAAGCAATGTTGGGAGTAGAGACTGTCTCCCACCGTTTAACAGTGGACAATTCCCCAAGACACAACACTAAGACCCACTGTTCATCCCTCTGTTTACTTGAAAAGTCTTGGTAGTTTGACTTTTATGGCTGCTGAAAGAAAGCAAACAACATCAACAGACAAAATAAAGTTATATTTCATGAAGAGGAACTTACTAAAACCCAGCCAAAAAGCAGTGGCAGTAGTAACAACAACGGCAGTTACCTATTACTCAATATCAACCTCAGATCTACTCCCATACCTACTTTCAATAAAACTTATATCTGAACTTTCAGACTGTTCTTAGGAGTTATGTCCCATTATTATTTCAATTTGACAGATAAACTAAGGAAAGACTAGGTTATGTAACTTGCTTAAGAAGCTAAAGAAAGAGTCTGCACTTAAAATCCAAACAACCTGCATGCTAATCACTTCTCAGTGAGAGTGTTTCACAGCAAACCCATGTAAGATGCTAATGTGTATGATCTGCTGTAGCCAAAAGGAAAGTTTACATCACTGGGTGATTTTAGTCTTGGGGAAAAGTATTAAAATAATGTCATTGTAGTAGTGAGAACCTAGCCAAGTAAATAAAGAATATTGATATAATAATAGTGAAGACTAATAATACTGAGAAAACTAAAATGAAACAGAATTTTGCTCTTTGGAAATGTTAACAAAATAGAGAAGCCCATGGGTTTTAAAATAACTGAGGTTCCTTTTTTGTTTTAAAAGGGGGGGGGTGGTTGAGACAAAGACTTGTCTCAAGGGAAGCCAAAGAACTGCATGTATAGAAGAGACAGACAAGGAATTATGAGATATGAGGGACTAGTGTGTAATACAGTTTAGAAATACAAGACTTGCCACAAAAATATGCACACAGAAAGACTGGCTCAAGAGAAACTTGACCCCAGGTTCACAAAACAGCTCAGATGGAAAGAGTATTCCCTGCATATACATGAAGGTCTTATTTCATATTCCCCAGTGTCTGAGTAAAGACGATGAGTGTGGCTCTGTACTAATAACCACAGCGCTATGGTGGCTGTCAGTAAGAGGACAATGGGTGCTTGCTGGCTGCTGGCATAACTTCAAGTTCAGCAAGAGACTCTGTTTCAAGGAATACAGTGGAGAGAGTTGTTATAGTACATGTGATGTCTTCCCTGCACATGCATACATATAGCATAGACACTACACATGAGAGAGAGAGAGAGAGAGAGAGAGAGAGAGAGAGAGGGAGAGGGAGAGGGAGAGGGAGAGGGAGAGGGAGAGGGAGAGAGAGAAAGAGAGAGAGAGAGAGCCCTGCCTCCAAAAGAGAAATGAAAAATTCGCAAATAGTAATAACCAAGCAGCAGGTAAGAAAGCTAAAAATGTAAATTTTAGAAGACTTCCATGTACAACCAAAGGGAGGAAAAGCTCAACATCTGCCACAGGCAGACCCAGTCGGGGTCCTTCACCCTGGGGAGAATCAGAGTTCTGGTACTCAGGTGGGCAAGGAGTCAGCAAGTGACAAACAGACATGAACAGAAGAGAGTGCTGAATCTTAGTGTAATTTCTCAAAGCAAGCATCAGACTTATATAGTCATTACAAAAGAAAACAGGGAAGATAGGTGATACATCAGCCAAGATACATTGAGGTCTTTCAATGCATACTGACTCTTTACACAAAATGGAAAATGCATACATAAAAGCTAACAGGAACCAGGCAGTGGTTACAACTGAGATAAAATCAGCCCTATCTAAAGTCAGCTTATTCTTAGGAGCCAGGTGTGAGGGCTTCATGCCCTAACCTCAATTCTAGTCTATTGTATACCCACCACTAGGGGTCCCTTAGTAAACACCTAATTATGCTATCCTTCTGGGCTTTGTGAAAGTATGCGCCAGGGAGGTTCCGTTCTTGCTAACCTTTCCATGAATAATACAATACTCTAGTTCCTTCTTAAACCACAACCTACAGTCTTCCTAGACCATTGTAAATTTCTGCATATGGGAGTGACTTGGCTGTTATTCTAAGTGTTTGTGGGGAACTTCCATTTACCGGAGGAGCCCACCAACTTTCTTCTATTGTAATGTAGTCTGCCATACATTACTGTAATGAGAATTCTAAGTTTACTTTGTTGAACTTGCCCTGAGATTTCTAACTCTTATCCAGTAAACTGCAATGCCTGATTTCTTTCACTATCTCTCTTTCAACACTGGAGGCATTTTGTCTGAATAAGTAACATTCTTACAAAATTCCAAGTCCAAGGTCAGCCCAACAATTGACTAGGATGTTGGGACACTGGTGGAGGCCAGGAAACAACATCCAATCTAACTTGGCTATTTGTCAAATCATCCTTGGAGGCACCTATAATAAAACAATACTGAAAGAAAGCATGGAAAACCCTCTACTGACAAATCTGGACCACATCCATGTTTCAGGATGCCAAGGACCTCCAAGAGACCAGTTTCCATGAAACTTTTTGCCTCAGGACTTGTCACACAGACTCCACTGGAGTGGGTGTGGCAAACGTCTCTCACCATTATACCAAAGCTCTAGAGAAAGTTGAGAAACAGCCATTCAAACTGAGAAGAAAAATGCCAGAAAATAATGGAGCGTGGTAAAGACTTGGTGAAGCAACTTACATATGGACAAGTCTCACTCTTTTTCCCTCTTTCTTGTGAGAGCTTTAATGTGACAGTGGTTTCCAGTCCTGTTCCTGGAGCTTCAGAGGTATAGAAAGCAAGAATTGGGTACAGGTCACCTTTCTAGACAGAAAACAAGAAATGTAAAGCAATTCAAGCCAATACACTACAATAAAATCTCCCATCTCCCATCTCCTGTGGGGCTGTGGATATAGAAGATGCAGCCCACTGAAAACGTGCTGTTTTTCTGCTTAGGAAGAGATGAAGTGGGAGAAGAAATCTGTGATTTAAAATCTGTGAGAGAAGTACTATTTATCTTTAACTTCCTAACCTATCTTTATGTTTTGACAAAGCATAAAGCATAGTGTGCAGGCCCTGGCTAAGGAATTCAAACTACAGTTCTGAGAGACACCACCTTTTAAGCTACAAAATAGATAAAGGGGTGCTAAGAGACAAAGCTGATTGGAATCATAGAGGAGAAAGTTGGACAAGAGAGTCCCTAATTTTGTTTTCATCTCTAGTCCTGCATGTGTGACATGAAACAGAATGTTCTAGAATTGTATCCCTCTATATGTAGTCCACTGCCAAAGCCATAAGCTAAGCTCTGGGTGATTCCCAGTGGTAAGTCTCAAGCAGTGAGCTAATGGCTGAAATCAGAAGTGAGATTGGAGTTACCACGCACACAGGTAAGATAGAACTGACAGTCTGAAACTGACCAGAGGGAATGAAAACTTACCTTCTCCAGATGATTTTACTTGGATCCAGAGTAAACCAACAGAATATCAAAATGTCTGAGATGTTACCCCAAAGTTACTTGCCATACAGAATTAAAAGACAGTAACTAATGGAACCAAGGCAAACCCTCTTGAAATGAATTAAATAATAGGAGTTTGCTACGGTCCACTTCCAAGGACAGGTGGACGTTTTCTTTAATTAAAAATAAACAAACACGTAAAGTAGAAACTTCACTTATTGACCCAATAAAAGAACAGAAATAACATAAGAATGCGGATGGAGCAAGCCAATTTGATGCAGAAAGTCTAAAGAACAGTCAGAAAAGAGATTTACAGAAATGTAGCAGAGCCTTGACACTCTCTCTATCAGAGGTCAAGGAAGGAAGTAATTAATGTTGGAAAAAGGATTGACAGGTGGGTCTGTCTTTAAAGAAAGAATCTTCCTAGAGTTATGAAACTGATACATACAGATTTTTTTTTCCTATGCAGTTTTACCAAAGAGCTTAACATTAATAGCAAAACAAAACTTTAAATAGGGAGTAATTGACAAATTTCACTTACAAATATAAGTACAATATTCTGAAAGCTTTAAAGAAATTTTATTGGCATACCTGACATGACATTAAATACATGCAATCTTTAAATTCTGGCTACTCAATATTTATATGAAAACTTTCAAACTTTCTGACCGACTGAACGCGTGGTGATACCATATAAAAAACTGGGACAGCTAGAAACCCCCACTGGAAGTGGAAAATCTTGTGTCAAAGTTAGCTTCAAATTTGTTACCATATCCATCAGCAGCAGTCATACATGGACCATCTTATTTTTTCAAATTTGTCTGGGGCTAATAGCTTCTGTTTAAGGACTTTTCTCATGGTATTGATTGTTCCACCTTCAAAAGCCAAACTCAGGAAGTGGACATGAAAGTTCTAGATTGAACCCTTCTTGACAAAAGCTGAGTAGGTAAGAGAATTAGAAAACCCTTACAAGCATGTGGGTATGTGCAAGATGTTTAGCACACGGTGATTTCTGATGTCTTTCAGGTCTCACCTGACCTGCCACTGGGAACTAAATTTGCAATAAGAGAAGAGAATCCATATGCTGACACATTTCTGCTCTACAGAAATTAGGATTTAGCAATATAATTAAATGCCATGTGTTATAAATTTTATAATACATGTGAAAACTAAAAGACAATATCCTAAATGTTAACTTCTGTTGGAGCAGAGAAAAACAAAACAAAACAAAACAAAACAAAACAAAACAAAACAAAACAAAACACCATCTTGAGCATTTCCTGCCACTCTTTCTGAGTCCAGTTCCTTCTTCCAGCCCTTCCTCCACCTCGGTCTCCATTGTCTTGCCAGAGTTCTGGGAGGCAACAGACTGACTCTGACATTCCTGTGTGGAGAGCTGAGGGGAGCCTGAGAGAGGCTCTGCATCTTCTTTTCATTTTTTAATAATTTTACTTTCAAGCTCTGCATCTTGCAGCTTCTTCATGATCTTTCATAGCACACACTAATACACATAAAGTAGGGGTTTTCCATGCCAACCGGACTTAGGCAATTCTGCTCATTTCCTATTGATTCTCACCATCATTCTCAGTAGCTAGCAGTTTCTCCACCCCAAGCTGAACCAAGAAATACCTTATCCTGCCATGATGTAAACCAGTTAGACTTTTCCAGATTTTCCTTTTTATTAAATAGCTTTTGTTTGATCTTAATTCTTACCTATCCCTTGAATCCACTGCCATGGTCCCTTAAGTGGTACTTCCTTTGCAAAGTTTTTATTTTTTACTGCTATGAAAATGAATGTATTGCCTGCATGTTTCTGTGTACACTGTGTGCATGTCAGATGAGTCCCCTGAAACTGGGTTTACAGATGGTTGTGTGAACCTGGATCCTCTACAAGTGCCACAAGTGTTCTTAACCTCTGAGCCATCTCCCCACCCCTTAGGTGGTATTTCCTCCTCTTATTTTTTTTCTCCATGATTTATAATTTACACAGTGTACCAGGGTGACCTTTCTAAATGAAAATGCTACTTGTTTTTATACATGTCAGCAAATTTCTGCTTATAGATTGAAAAAGACATCATACTTTCCATTTTCTGTCCCATTACAAAATATGCTCTGTTTGACTTCTTACTTGAATGATGCCTTGCATCATTCATTCTTTGTAGTCCAGGCTAGCCTCAAACTCACTATGAAACTAAGATAACCTTGAATTTCCCATCCTTCTGCCTCTACCTCCTGAGTGTTGGGATTAGACAAAGACCAATACCTATGGGGTGTTATTCTTGTTGTTCTTGCTTACCATGCTGGAGGTCCAACCCAAGACATTATGCACTCTAGGCAAGCACTGTACCAACTGAGGTATATTGTGAGTCCTACTTCCTTCTTTATGATATTGTTTTGATATAAGTCATCATAATCACACTCTCCCTTGTGTTCTGCATTTTGCCTCTATTTATAGAGCTGGTTTCAGACTATTCTGTTCTATCAGATTTTGTCATTTAATTTTTACACTTATTTATATGTGTGTGTTCATACCATGACACACATGGTGATCAGAGACCATGTTGCATGGGTCAGTTTTTTCATTCTACCACATGATTCCCAGCAGTTAAATTCAGGGTGGCATCCTTGGTAACAAGCCCCTTTGCCCACTGATCCACCTTGCCAGCCCTGTGTAATAAATATCATTTTGTATAACATATCATTTCAGGCTCTGGTTGACTATTGGAGCATGAGCACTGAGTTCAGAGGTCATGTCCCAAATGGCCCGTACTCTTAGCACTTGTCACAACATGATTACTGTCAGGAATATAAAGACGTCTGCTGGTGTGAACTGAAATAACTTCTCCTATTCAATCAACAATGCCATATGAAGAACCACTTTGTGCAGCCATGAGACAGCGGTGATGCAAAGTGATCTGACTCAGTATGAAAGTATCTGTTTAATTTATTTTATGAGTCCAGGTTGTCCTAAGATAGCAGAGAGCATCAGCCTTTCGCTTTAAAAATTCCCTATTCCCATTTCTCATCAGCACTCATTTACAATGCCATGAACCCTGTCTTCCCCTCCACTCTGCATTCTCTAGTATATTAGTTCTTCTAGTTTCTTTTCTGTTGCTGTGATTATACATCATATATATATGACAAAGCAACATAGAGGAAGAAAGGACTAATCTGGTTCAAAATTCTAGTTCTGCTCCCTCATTATGGGGAAGTCACAGAGGGGGGAGTTGGAGATAGCTGGTCACGCCACACCCATAGTCTACAGGTGAGAGAAACAAATATGTGCACTTGTATTAGCCAGCTTTCCTCACTTTCAGCCAGATGAGGGTCTAGCCTAGGCAACAGTGCCAATCACAGAGGTCTGGGCCAGATAGCAATCAAGACAGCCCCCACCAACATACCCACCAGCCAACATGATCTAGATGATTTGTTACTGAGACACTCATCCAAATCTAGGTAATGTTGTGTTGTTCAGGTTGACTGTTAAAACTAGCTATCCTTATATCAGATATCCTAATTTTTTTCCAAATGTGTCCAGCAGTTGGATTTTTATATTTTTTATTTTATTTTAAGCGGATGGTTGTTTTGTCTGAGTACCACTTGCATGCTGGTGCCTGCGAAGGCCAGAAGAGGGTGTTGTGTTATATGGAATTGTAATTTCAGACAGTGAGTCACCATGTGGGTGCTGGAACTCAAAGTTGGGTCCTCTGGCAAAGCAGCCTGTGCTCTAAATGGTAAGACCATCTCTCCAGCTGTTGCCCAACAGCTGCATTTTAACCAGCATGTAAAATAGTTTTCCCTTTTAAGATTTTAATAAATGATATCATCTGATTGTCTTTGAACACAATTTATACTTTCTGGGTAAGAAGAGTGAACCAGATGCAATAAACTTAGTTTACAAGTGCTGTTTACACTAGGCCAGTGGTTCTCAACCTGTAGATCTCAACCCATTTGGGGGTCATATATCAGATATCCTGAATATAAGATATTTACAGTATGGTTCATAGCAGTAGCAAAATTGTAGTTATGAAGCAGTAATAAAAATGGTTTTATGGGTGGGAGCCACCACAACATGAGGCTCGCAGCCTTAGGAACGTTGGGAATCACTAGGCAATGTTGGTCCATGTAATCTTTAAAACATTATTCGCATATTTAAAGAGTAAAACTTTTTAATAATACATGGATTTCTGGATTCTAAAAAAAAAAAAAATCCAGCTACAAACAAACAAACAAACAAAGACAAAACAAACAAACAAACAAAAACCAACTGTCCTGTGTGGCAACAAGCAACTTGAGTGGCGCTACCAATGACCTACCGAGCTGAGCTTTTATGGCCCATGTGGGAAAGCCTTGTGCTGCTCCCTCCCATGTCCAGTTCTCTTTCCCATGCCACCTATACTGGAGATCTGGTGATTTTTCCAGCCATGTCACAAGTGTTGACCCTGGTCTGAGAGACAGTGCAGATCTGAGATGCAGAGGAGTATCTAAATGTTTGTCAAAGTGAGTCTCAAAAGATGATTTAATAAAATAAACATAAGAATCTGACTACAAAACTAGAGAAAATTAAGAGAGTTGTCATTGCCAGAGAGCATGATCGTATTTCTAAGTGGCCTGAGCACAATACAGTGATGTATATTTTCTATCAAACCAATACACACAGGAGTTGGCTAAGTATATATATATATATATATATATATATATATATATATATATATATATAATATTTAATAATATATATATTATTTATATATTATTATATATTATTTAATATATATAATATTTAATATATATTAATATATATATATATGTATACTTAAATGGTGCAAAGTTGACGATACATTTTCAAAGCATTAAATGCAAGTTTGTCCACCTGATGTCTATCAGTTCTAGGAGCAGCCCCAGCACTCACTGTGCACTTTAAACAGCTCTCCTAGGTGGTAGCCTCTGAATACTTACATACTCAAAGGAAAATGCACAGCTAAGCCCAACTCACCAATATTATCCAATTAAAATGATTTCAAAATGTAATGACTACAGAACAAATATACTTTGCTAGGAGTATTCGTTAAATAAAGTAAAATTAACTGACTGCCATGTTCAAAAAAGAGATAGAAACATTGACTACCTTAGGCTTCAGGAGCCAGCTGCTGAGGCTGCCTCTGTCAATCTCCCATCCCATCTTTCCCTCATCTTCAGGACACGTATCCGATCCTCCCAATCATAAGATTGCAGTGAGCTTCCAATGAGACTGAATGTGGGAGGAGCATAATTAACCCAAAGCGCTTCAAAACTCCACAGTTTGCTACTGAACCAGTGGAAAAGTGTAACATCTAAACTGTATGTTTGATTTCTATTTCTCAGCTCTTTCTTCCTTTGTTCATACATTTCTTCCTATTCTAGTTCTCCATTAGGCTATAGTGAGAATTCATCTTATTTCTTTAGAAGTTAGAGGCAATCGTTCTGTCATGCTAAGACTTGGGATCCATTGTTCATCCCACATGTCCTTTTTGCTAGTCCCAAGTTTTATTTAGTGAGATTCTTAATCTTTTCTTTTCATGAGAAAGTATTGGTGTTGTGTCCAGAAAACCATCAACCTCATTCCTAGGAGTAATTTAGGCAAATCCTTTAGATTATTTATTAATTCTTCAAGTGTATGAGCATTCCCAGATTAAAACACTACAATTTAAGCCTTATTGCTTAAAAGGTGAACTCTTGAGTCACATGCACTCTTCCTCCTTAAAGCTTGGTTTCCTGCAGCAAGGTTTCTGGTGTTTGTCTTTCCCTTTATAAGACACAGATCTGTCCAAGAATAATTCAACTAAGGGCTTAACGGTCATGTTTTGAGCACTTTCAGTTATTTGCTTCTTAACTCAAGTTCTTAATGAGCAGATATTTGGCTGTTCACAGACTGATCAGACAAAAGCTTGCCTCTGTCATGATGTCCAGCCTTTTGACACTGACATGACATTGTCCTCTACAAATGTATTAGACTACATTTATACCTATTCTGGATGTGCATGGCTATGGGCTAACCACACCTGGGAAGAGGACCTCTTGCAATGGAAGAGATGGGGGACCCTGAAAATACAGTGCAGAATGTTGTGTTCTACAAGCCAGGTTCTTGTATGGAACTGAGAACAGGGGGATGTTGGCAAGAAACTCCTGAACTTGGCCTCTGGTGGTCAGAGAAGAAATCTAAGGTAGGTCCCACCAGAAGGGGCTGAGGATCTTACAATGCTTGGAGAAGATGTTTAAGGGATGTTTGAGTTCTTTAAAATGTGTAGATAGGAGGCAGACATACTAACTTTCCCTAAATGATATTATGAACAATGTGAAAAAATATGATAATATGAACAATGTGAAAAAATCATCACCAGAGGCCCAGGCTTGTCCATCAGAGTGATTAGAAAACTGGGTGTCCCTCCTAAAGGGCTGGAGGCAAAGACTGTGTAGTCCCAACACGGTCACAGCATGCATGCTGTAAGGAAGTGTTTCTAGAGAGTACTGTGAAGGGAGCAGTAAAGGGCTTAGTAATATTCACTAGGGAGAAGTTAGCATCTGTGCTCTTTAAATTTTGAAATAGTTTAAGCATTTAGAAAATTAGGAGCAGTGATATATTTAAGACACACACGTGTGCTGGGCAGTGGTGGCACATGCCTTTAATCCCAGCACTTGGGAGACAGAGGCAGGCGGATTTCTGAGTTTGAGGCCAGCCTGGTCTACAGAGTGAGTTCCAGGACAGCAGGGCTACACAGAGAAACCCAGTCTCAAAAAAAAAAAAAAAAAAAAAAAAGGCATGCATGTGCCTACCATTACATTACAGCATTTCGTTCTTAGCTTCCTCTCCCCCTCTATGTCTCTCTCTCTCTCTGTGTCTTTCTCTCTGTCTCTCTCTCTCTTTTCCTTTCTTTCTTTCTTTCTTTCTTTCTTTCTTTCTTTCTTTCTTTCTTTCTTTCTTTCTTTCTTTTCTTTCCTTCTTTCCTTTCTGCCTGTCTTTATTTATTTCAGGGTTTATTTATTTACTTTATGTATATGAGTACACTATAGCTGTCTTCAGACACACCAGAAGAAAGCATCAGACCCCATTTCAGATGGTTGTGAGCTACTGTGGTTGCTGGGAAATGAACTCATAACCTCTGGAAGAATAGCCAGTGCTCTTAACTTCTGAGCCATCTTTCCAGTCCCCAGTTCCTTTCTTTATCAAGTTCCTTGCTTTCCTCTTTTCTTCCTTCTTATCTCCTCTACCCACGTTACTCCCAAAGCGGGGGTGGGGGGGTGGGGGGGTGGGGGGAGAGGTGAAGGTATCTTTGTCCAAATGTTCCCAAGCTCTCAGAGGTGTAAGAAACTAGCGAATTAATTTTGATTGAATTAGTACTTGATTGAAATGGTTTGTCGTGTTAGGTTGCCTTTCCTTAAAGGAAGCCTTGTTTTTTAATTGTTTATGAAAGGTAGAATGTGTTCTTAGAAAACCAAGATAACAGTCACAAAATACTTCCCAGAAGAAAAGTTAGTTAAGCAAATGTATACCTTCTCAGTACCATTGTGATCTGAGGATTTTAAAAGGTGACAATGTCCCATTCCCATGTCTGGCACGGCATACCTATTATTGATCTTCTGAAATGTGGGCTGACGTCAATATTCACTGACATGATAATGAGAGTCGAAGTTGTTTAGACATTCCAGAACACTGTGAGACGGACCCATCACTGTACTTTCTGAGGAGACAGTACCCTGAGTGATGACTTACCTCCAAGACTGAAGCAAGAAGCTGCTAGACTTAGAAAATACAAACTGCAGAGTCACTCTGTCTGTACTGGAGGCAGCATCTAAGGTCCATGACCCACCTCTGCTTTGTTTTGAAGACTGATTTAAGACATAAGCACATCCACTGTGCTGGTCAAGAACACTCCATATACTTAAAACACTGTTGCTTATCTGTTTCCTATTAGTGTGTGCTCTGAAAAGGGATAATTGGCAACATTAATGGAATACAGAGAAATCCTTGTAGTATAAGATAATCCTTGTATAAGGTAATAGTGTGTGATGAAATGCATCTAAGGTAGTGTAACATTAAAGGCAATACACCATTTGCACTTCACTTTGGGTTTAGCATAGGCTACTCGACCAACAAGGTTTCTTGCTGAGTATATTTTAGCAACTTGTAACTCAATATTCTACAAAATGATTTGCTACCACTGTGTAAGTACAACTCTAATTCAGTGTAATATAATTTTAATTATGAAAATAAAGCTTTTATCTACTTTCATCTGGTTTTGATTTCTTCATTTTTATTATAAGATCCTTTTATAAATATTATGTAATTCATCTGTGGTTCTGCTAAGATTTCTAGTCTTACTCCAACAAGCAGAAGATCAGATGGTAGCCTTTGTATCCACGTGTTGTTTCCTCTCATCTTTTATGACATTAGTAAAAATAAGGATGGCTGTGATGTAGAAAGAAAATACAGATTCATAACATGATTAGCCTAATGTAAAACAAATTTTCAAGTGCCCTAGGCTTTAGAGACATTAGTTTGGATCCACACCTGTGTTGTGTATACAAAAATACGTTTTTTTGTGTTATACCAGTCTAGAAGAAAAAAAAAATCCACTAAATAAATGCCAGTAAATTCCCAACTGACTCACTGGAAGAGACAATTCTAAATGATGTATGCTGACAATGGAGTAGAGAGTGTAGAATAATGGTGAGGAATATGTTGGGAAAGTCGCACCTAAGAAAACTGTGTAAAGCAACTAACAGCTTTTTACACATGTGTGTGCGTGTGCATGTGCATGTGTGCCTTGGTGGCACAGTGTGTATGAACCACTTTGACAAGTCTGTTCTAATCAAACTCAGATCTTTAAGCTTGGCAGCAAGTGACTTTATTTTTTTAACCCATCTCATCTCTCTAGCCCTGAAGAGAAGTGTTGGCCATGTTTCTATGTTTGTGAATGATTGATACACACAACTTCAGAACAGCAACTTTACAGACAAGACTACTATTCTCAATTTGATGAAGTCTTGTTTTCTCCCTGTTTCTCATTGCTGATCCAGTTGCTCTGTACCATTATGCCCCCCACACACACACACACTCACTGTCCCATGCTTGCTTCTGCACCATAGCACCTGCATGTACACACTGTCTCACACTTGCTTCTGTGCCATTGTGCCTGCACGCACACACTGTGCCATGCTTGCTTCTGCCTCTATTCTTCTGTCTTTTTCCTCCCATACTTTCTCGATGTTTTCACAACCTCCAACTTCCAGGCTTCCACAAAATCACAAAAGAAATCAAATAGGCATACAGAAAACCTGAGTATTCCTGTGGACTGAGGTACATATGTGAGCAGGTTAAAGAAGAAACTGAATCTGTGTGCTCCTGTCTATAAACTACATTATGAAGATACCATGGTCTTAACTTGTGTTCTAGTAGGCTATATGAGTTTGGATTCTCGTCTTTGATGGTGACATGTTGTCAACCATTGAAGGATTTGAAGTCCAGGCCAGAGGTAGGTATCATTGCAGTTGTGAGAAGTCTAGGTTTCTTACAGTGTGGACTTAAATGCTGGGAAGTGGGGACTCTGGTGGGGTGGAAGAAAGGCAACTATAAACACATATGTTTGAATAATTGTCTCCCAGTTGGTAGGACTATTGGAAAGAATAAGAAGGTGTGACTTGAGTTTCAAAACTCTCACATGATTTCTGGTTCCCACTCTTTCTCCCTCGTTATTGTGGATCGAAATGTGACCTCTCAAGCTATCCCTGCACCCATGCCTTTGCCCCACCATGAACTCAAACTCTCTGAAACCATAAGTCCAGTTTAATGTAAGTTGCTTTGGTCATGGTGTTTTATCATAGCAATAGCAGCCCTACTGACTACAGTGACAAACTGGGAGGCATCTGTTAGAAAAAGAAAGCAGGTAAGACCGGGGGACATGAAGTTCAAGAAAATGAACACTGACATCAGCTATACTTGCCTTTACTCTGGACACAGCAAAGGAATAATCAGGCAACAGCTGTATGGTTCTAGTTTGGGTTGTGGAGAATCCATTGTGCCCCTAATTGAAACAACAAAAAAAAAAACAAAAACAAAAAAAAAAAAAAAACAGAACAAGGGAGGGCCACAAATATGAATTAACTTTGGTTCAGATAAATTATGGGTGACATTAAAAAGTAGTCAAAATGTCAGATTACTAAGGGAGTGCCAAGCCACAGATTGAAAGACAGAAGGGGCTAGACATTCTGAGTGCAGGGAAAACACAAGCACAGAGTTGTTGGTCTGGTTTACAGAATAGCTGCCCATGGAAGGACTGGGAGCCAGGAAAGGTGGCCTGTCCTAGAGCATCCAGGGGCCATTACAGCATGCTGGGAATCTGACGCTCACCCTCCAATCTCCAAAGAAATCAGAAGAGCGAGGATAACATTCTGTAACTATGGCCTAGTGCAGGAAGGCTGCATCTGAGCCTCAGAAATGATTCTTAAAGAGTGGCTAATACCTACTATACACAACTCAAAGCTTCCACAATGTTACATATCCTGCTTGCAAGCAGGCTGTAGCCAAACAAAAATTAACAGAATCATTTGCTGACATCTATTTCAAAGAAACATGTCTTCAGGAGGGCATGTCCTGTTTGCATTTAAATTCTAACATTTCTGGATTGTTCTAGAACACTGTCCTTTCCCTTTCTCCTCAGGACAGCAGAGGTTGTTCCTGTAGGTCCTTTTCCCTAGACCACTCTTATATCTGGGGTGCTTGGGAGGTACTAGATATTTTCCTTGACCCAATAAAGTTGCCATTGTCCTACTTGCTCTTGATGAGCAAGCTGGGGAAGCTTACACAGTGCAGCTCCTCTTTGACCAGCATCATACTGGCTGTGAAGCCACGGCATCCAGGTTCTAGTGATTCACTGATGGTGTTTTGTCCTCATCAGAGGCTGCAACAACTAATTTCTAAGCATTTTTGTGCTCTCACTGGGGACTGAGGGGCTCTTGGTTGCCTTCTCTTGACTGTACCAGAAGGGAGTCTTTCACAACCTGAAGAAGCCTCCCATATAGAGAAAGAAGTCCCCACATTCACATGTGCTTTGGTAAATAGTTGTTAGCCGCAAAGCTTATACATCAATCTGTGGAGTGTATTTTATTGTAAATACGGCTATTTTTCACAGGCAATAAATTTTACTTAATGAGTTAGTGTAACTCCTGAGTTTAAGTGAGTCAACCTTCTTTCCACACAGAATTCTCCTTATACAATTCTGATTATAATAAGTTAGTGCTGAAAGGAAGCAGCAAACTTCCCAATATCCTAAAAACAAAAGACACATGAAGGAATCCAATGATTATAAAAACATATTGCCTTATCTGTCGTCAGTCCTCATGATCAATAACAGAAAACTCTTTGTCTTACTTCATTTCCTTCTTTATTCATTCGTTGGTTTTTGTTGTTTGGTTGGTAAGACAGGGTCTCTCTATGTAAACAGGCTGGAACTCCCTGTAGATATCCTGGCTGGCCTTGAACTCACAGAGCTTGACCTGCCTCCCCCACACCAGTGCTGATATTAAAGATGTCTACTACCACACATGGCTTTCATTCACTTCTTTATATTTTATATTTTATTGTGACTATAACCCATGTACAAACTTTAAAACTTATTTCTGTATTTTTGGAGGTTATGTTAAGTCTAATTTCACATGAAGCAAAGCCATTCGATTTTTGGTTACTCACAGTTTTGGTTGATACGTGGGACCTGGTTCCATAGTTAAAAGATTCAAAGTTGAATCCATGGTTAAGGCTTGGCCTCTGCATATAGAAGCCCTTTTAGGGTCTACCTATGTAGTCCTGGCTGTTCTGGAACTCACTAAGTATATAAAACTGGCCTGATATTCACAGAGATCTGCCTGCCTCTGCTACCCAAGTGCTGAGATTAAAGGTGTGTGCTAGCAGGCCTGTCTAAGTTTACCATTCTTAACCACTTGCCCAAGTTTGCCTTTTTGGCAACTAGGGTTCCAAACTGAACCCTAGAGTGCTAGAAGGCAGCCCTCAGGATTTCCACATTTGAGGTACATAGCTCTACCACATTGCTCTCTGTGTATCTTTTAAAAAGTATTTATCAATGATTTGAGATAATTTTATATCCAGCTACTGCACTGAAGCTGTTTATCAGGTTTAGGAGTTCCCTGGTGGAATTTTTAGTGTCACTTATATATACTATCATATCATCTGAAAACAGTGATATTTTGACTTCTGCCTTTCCAATTTGTTTTCCCTTGATGTCCTTTTGTTGTCTAATTGCTCTGGCTAGGACTTCAAGTACTATATTGAATAGGTGTGGAAAAAGTGGGCAGCCTTGTCTAGTCCCTGATTTTAGTGGGATTGCTTCAAGTTTCTCTCCATTTAGTTTGATGTTGGCTACTGGTTTGCTGTATATTGCTTTTATTATGTTTAGATATGGGCCTTGAATTCCTGATCTTTCATGACTTTTATCATGAAGGGGTGTTGGATTTTGTCAAATGCTTTCTCAACATCTAACGAGATGATCATGTGGTTTTTGTCTTTGAGTTTGTTTATATAATGGATTACGTTGATGGATTTTTGTACATTAAACCATCCCTGCATCCCTGGAATGAAGCCTACTTGATCATGATGGATGATCATTTTGATTATTCTTGGATTCAGTTAGCAAGAATTTTATTGAGTATTGGGAAATTGGTCTGAAGTTCTCTTTCTTTGTTGGATCTTTGTGTGGTTTAGGTACCACAGTAATTGTGGCTTCATAGAATGAATTGGATAGAGTACCTTTTGTTTCTATTTTGTGGAATAGTCTGATAGAACTCTGCACTAAACCCATCTGGGCCTTTTTTGGCTGGGAAGTTGTTATAGGGGAGAGATTATCCTACACCCCTTCATGGTCCCTCTCCTTCCTAGAGAAAACGACTTCTAGCTTTCCATTGTCTTTTGTTAACTTCAGTGTTTAATTTGTAAGATGATGCTGTGACTCCTTTGTTTTGCTCCCTTCCTTACACACACACACACACACACACACACACACACACACACCAACACCAACACCAACACCAACACCACCAGTCTGTCATCTTCCAGCATGGGTATAATGGCTTTTGCTAGAGCCACTCTTGGCATTTAAATTACTCTATGTATATATAAGCTCTTACAGCATCACATACTATTTTGACTTTTTTTCTAAAATTGATTATAGTTAAGGTATGCAGCATAATGTTTTGATGAATATACATGATTAGTATTGTCGATCAAGTTAACTTATTTAGCACTTTTCTTAATTACTTTTCATGTGTCAAGAGTGTTTAGTGTCTATACTCTGAGCACATTTTTATGACATAACATATTATTAAACTATATTAACTATATTCCTTGTGTGGTCCATGAATTTGCTAGGCTTATTAACCCTCTTTACTTCCAGGTTTATAACCTCTAGCTCGAGTCTTCCTATTTCCTCCCCTTGTAAATCTTAGAAACCACTTTTCTACTCTTCCATGAAGAATTTTCCTTTCTGTGTCTGGCTTACTTGCTTAGTGTATTTTTCTCCTTATTTACATTATCACAATTGCCAGGATCTCTTCTCTTAAAGCTGAACAATATACTATTATGTACGTCTATACACATGTATACAGTATATGAAGAACGGATTAGATATTCATTGCATCTCAAAGATAAAATGTTAAATATATTAAATATCTACAAATGCTAAATACCAAAAAATAACATATTAATGGAGATGTTGCTAAAGAGAAATGTGTAGGCATTGTTGGTGGAAATAAAATAGGACTTGGAGAAGTTGTTGCTCTTGGGGGAAACCCAGGTTTGGTTCCCAGCACCTCCAGGATATATCAAGACAACTAAAGTACCCTCTTCTGACTTCCATGGGCACTAGGCACACTTGAAGTATATATACATACATAAAAACACTCATACACAGGAAATAAATAAATCTCTTAAAAATTAATGCAACTGTAATAAAAATCAGTAAAGATAGATTCTTCAAAAAAATTAAAACTATAGTTAGTTTTACTCTTAGTTTTTAAAAAATTGTCTGTACTATTTTCCAAAACACCTCTTTCAATTACCATTTCCACTGACAGTGGTTGAGGGGAGCTCTCCTTTTCTCCACATCTTCATGGGTACGGCTCTCTTGATTTCTTAATTATAGACATTTTAACAGAATTGAAGTGATACCTCAGTGTGTGTGTGTGTGTGTGTGTGTGTGTGTGTGTGTGTGTGTGTGTGTGTTCTACTCTCAATCTCTACCTTATTCCTTTGAGACAGGGTCTCTCACTGAACCTGAAACTGGGTTGTTGGCCAACAAGACCTAGTGATCTTCCTATCTACATAGCTCTGGGGTTACAGAATTGGAGAATTGGAGAATCACACCAGCTTTTTATGTAGGTATTAGGGATTTGAACTCAGGTCTTCATGCTTGCAAATCAAATACTCTCACCCAATGAATTACCTCCCTTCTCCTTCATTGTGATTTTGACCAGTGTTTCCAAACCATTGCACATCTTTTTCATATACTGGTTGGCCATTTTTATGTCTTCTTTAAAAAAATAATGCCTCCTCAAATCCTTTGCCGATTTCTTAATCAGGCTATCTGGTGTACTGTTGAATGATTTGAGTTTCTTACAAGCTTTGGATAGTAGCCACTTGTCTGATACATCATTTGTGAACATTTATTTGCAAAGCACTGACTGACATTTTTGTCTTGTTGTCTCCTTTGGGGCAACTTTGATTTATTGTGATCCCACTAGGTTTCTGCCTCTGCTTCTTCTTTGGATGTCCTCTGCAGAGCTACAGTGTCCAGACCAATGGTAGGAACTTCCCAACATATGTTTTCTTAGGGTTTTATGGTATATAATATGTAGGTCTTTAATTTATTCTGGGTTGATTTTTGTAGACAGGGTCCAACAAGGGTGTGATTCCATTCCATGAGGATTCGGGTTTATGTTCACCTCCTTCCAATGTAGATAATCTCCGTCATAAAAGACATGTGGATCCTAACTTTCATGGAAACTATCTTCTCTTGGCTTCTTGAGGGAAAAAAAAATCAAAGGTAATCGTTATTTTTGAAGTTTACTTCTGAAAATGGCTTTAATTTAAATGATTTGTTTTTGTAAGTTTGGTAGGTTATAAAATTCTAAGTAAATTTCATTTTCTTAAGGAATCTGAGGTCACTGGTCCCTTTCACCTTCTAGAACTGCCTGTTCCAGTTAAGAAATCTCATTATGGTCTGTATTTCAGCTGTGGTCTGCTTTCCTCCTCTAGGATGCTGTTAGTTCTGTTTGATTTTTTTTCTTGGTGTGCTGAACACATTTCAACAACAACTACTAGTGTGAATCTGTCCTCGTCTGATTTATCTGGCACTCACAGAGCTCTTCCACTCTGAAACCTCATGTTCTAAGAAATATTTTAGAGTCATCAGCTGAATTTTGTCCTTTATCTCTTGTAACAATTAATATTATTAAGAATGTATGCAGGAAATTAATTAATTAGCAGTTTTCTTAAACCTAGATAGTTCCCAAGTTATGATACAGAGATACTAAGATTTATTTACATCCTAAAAACGCAATAATTAGGCATTATGATTCTATTCTAATCCTCTAATCTAATCTTGCTAACTCCTAGCTGAGATTCCCATAATCCTTGCCTTTAGGACCTTCCATGGTCCAGCTGAACTCCTATGATGTCTTTTTCTCCCTCCTCCCTACTGGCCTGCTTTGTCCCAGACTGATTCCTTTTTCTGCAGAATGCCCCACCTTATTTTCTCTATTACCTAGTTATTGGCTTTTCCAGCTTTCATTGACAAAAGCAGAGAGAATAAAGGGTGAGCATTGTTTACACAAACCTGAGACTGGAGATTCTTAACACAAACTATTACAATGCCACATCCAGATTGAAGTCAGATACTGGGATAGAGAAATTATCACTTGAATAATACAAGGATAATCATTACTCACTGCATGATAACATTATGCAGTCAGTCCTCCCCTGGCTTTCTAAAGCTCCATTTCTTTAGATGTTGGACCAGGAGTATATAGGACTGCTGCTTCTTGCCTCTTCCTGCTTTCTGGGAGACTGCCTTGGTTTATTTTGCCAACTTATTGATTTAGACATTTCTCTTATTCTAATTTTTATTTCCCATGAATCTTTTCCAGCCTTTCTTCTATTTCTTCTTCCATTTCCCACCCTCATCCTTTTTTCTTCTCATCTTTCTTCTCTTTCTCCTGAGCGATGGGGATGGAACCCAGGGTCTTGCACATACTGGACACAGATCTACCCGTCTAGCCACACCCAGCACTTTGGATCTCCTTCCTTTTTTACTTTGTGTTTGGCATTGGGGGCATTGCTACTCTCTTCGCCTTTCATGACTGCACTGTTTTAGTTCTCTTAGGATATAGGGAGTTATTTTGATTTGCCCAATATTTGTCTTGAGCTGCTCTCTGTTACTCTTCATTTGATTTCTGTGTGTCTTAGTAGAGGCTTTCTTTGAACACTGACTTGTATTTAATTGTTGGCTTATAGTTGAGTTGATTCCTAAATAAAGACCATAGTTTTTACTTTGGGTGATGAGGTTGGGGACCTTCCAGGTGTAAGAATCGCAGATATTTATTTCTCTTTCCTCTAACCAGAATTCTCAGTAAAGTTGAGTCCAGGCTTTGACCATAATCATGAATATATGGAGCTGACTGTTCTATGGCCTTGGTGGGGAGATTAGGTTAAGTTTATATTCTTCTGTGTATACATAAGAAATTTATCTTTTGGGTTATTGCTTCATTAAGTGTCCCAAATACCTGGCAAATATAAGATACATAATAAGTATTTACTGAGCCCTATTTGGCAGGCCACCTAACTAACTTGATTGGTTAGACTTCTGGATGCCATATAAACAGCAAATTTTGACAATGACAACATTGTAGGTATTTCTACAAAGAAGAATTTAAGACTAAGAAATTGTAAGGTATTCTTAACTGTATCTTTATTCCGTTGTGTATGCATGTCATTTTTAATTATTTATTTTATATGTATATATGTGTGCCTGCCAGAGGCCATCAGTTCCCTGAAACTGGAATTACAACCATTTTGAGCTTCCTGATATGTGTGCTGAGAACAGAAGCCATGTTCTCTGCAAGAGTAGCAACTGCTTCTAATCAGCGAACCACCTCTCCTTCTCATTCCATTTACATTAGTTCTTCTGCACTGTTTTCAACAGAAACTGAAAAGGAAATGGATTGATACTAGGATACTGGAGGGCTTTAGGAAGACAGTAGTAGTTAGAACTGACATACAATATGTGATAGCCTTTAAAAAGAAACAAACTTAAATCTCTCGTTTTCATATTATTTTCTAGTCTCACTCAAATATACATACCAAATATAGTATAACGTTTTGTGTGTGTGTGTGGGGTGGGGGAGAGTGATGGTGGAGGGAAGCAAAAGAAATGTAGAGAAATGATTTTTCTCTTGTACAAATTAGGGTTGTGCTGCACCGGGAAGCATTGTGTGCTTGCTTTAGTCCATTCAAGCAGCACTTGCTGAGCACCTACACTGCCTGCATCAAATACTAAGTCTTAAAAACTCTCTGGGCATTCATTCGCACGGTATTTTGTTAAGGTGGGATCTAACCTTGCATTCATCAACCTATAGTTAGCCAGGTGAAAGGTAATACATTGTCACAGATGAATATCAACAAAAGGTGAAGAGAAAACCCACCCCAAGGCCAAAATTAAAACCCACTTTAACCTTTAGGGCATTTGTTGTAGTGTAGTCCAGACCTTTGAGTGTAGGTAGTAGTTAATAATTCTAACAGTTTAGGGGGGAAAGAGCTTGAAATAGTACTAGACATGTAAAGAACATGGCAAGACAGGAATGCAAGCCAGGGCTTTTGCATGATGTTTCAAAGAGGCATGAGTGTGCAATATCTTTCCAGTCTCACTCAAATATGTATGTCAAATATAGTATAACATTGTGTGTGGGGGGGGGTAGTGGTGGATGGAAGCAAAATAAATTCAGAGAAATGATTTTCATTTGTGTGTACAAAGATGTGTGTGTGTGTGTGTGTGTGTGTGTGTGTGTGTGCATGTATATTTCGTGTGTCAGTCATTCACTCATAAACAATAGTCAAACCAACAATCAGGGTTAGAGGCTGGGGCCTGATTCTAAGTTCCTCCTCCTCTTTAAGGTTCTTCATTAATTAATTATGAATGAATTTATTTCTGGGGAGTGAATCATCTATATTTGTTGTATTTTTTTTAGACTTATCAGATGTAATTTCTCACAAACAAGATGGAGACATCAGTGATGGACTTGTCAGTTTAAAACATATAAAAATCCATGTATCTATGTGCATTGCCTTTTCTTCTTAGACTTTCTAACCTAAGGGGCTCTGGTGCTTGGGCAGCTCTGATCATTGCCATGGACCCTTCTTTCTGGGTCTGCTTTGTTTTGTCCTTCACTCCTTCATCTCCTCCTTGGACCCCTCCCCCTTCTCCTCCTCCTCCTTGGTCTCCTCCCCTTCTTCTCCTCCTTGGCCCCATTCCTCTTTACCTCCTCCTTGGCCCCCTTCCCTTCTCCTCCTTCTTGGCCCCCCTCCCTCCTTACCTCCTCCTTGGCCCCCTCCCCCTTCTCCTCCTCCTTGGCCCCCACCCTCTTCACCTCCTCCTTGGGCTCCACCCCTTTCTCCTCCTCCTTGGCCCCCTCCCCCATTGCCCTTTCATTGGCCCCCTCCCTCACTGTGGCTGGCAGGGCCTACCATCCTTTCAGGCAAGGACAGGAAGGAAAGTGAACAGCCATCCCTGGGGGCCAGACTAATGGGGGATGTGTGGATCTTTCAGCAGAGCTTGTCAATGAGAATCAGACACTGGAGGGCTCTCCACTGGCACTCTGACCTCTTGATAAACTATTTGTTTTTCCTTGAATTGATTAAAAAAAAAAACCAACAACAACAACAACAACAAAAAACACAAGCCACCAGCACTAACTCCCCGTTTTTTTAGGAATCTCCAAATACACTATTCAAAAGATTCTAGGTACTCCATCTTGTTTAATCTCTGCAATTCAGGTAAACCAGGCTACTTATATCCTTTTTAAAAAATTAAAAATCTCCAAAGAAGCAACCTAAACCACAAATTTAAGTAATCAGTAGGATACTCCAACTATGAAACCACCAAAAATGCTCCCTTTTGTTCATTGCAGGGATCCAAAAGCTAAAAACATTTCACCTTGTTTACAAGCTACTTCTGGAGGGTGCACTCCCTTTGCAAGTAATTGCCAGCTATTGTTTTACTTAGGCAGTACTGTCCACCTTTTTCTTCCCTCTTCTGTTCCAGCATGCTAAAATAAAATTCAAGATCCCAAGGCAACTTGATCCCTGCCAGTATGAATGTATGAAACTTCACACTTAAGAGAAACCTTCGGGTTCTGTACCTATGGACGCCACTTAATAGAAATAGCTAGAATTGTGGTGCTTCTGGCTGTATTTTCAATAGCTATGTGATTGCTGCACCGGATTGAGTTACGAGGCCTTTGAATTGTGACCTTCTGTCTAAAAAAGCTTTGGAGGTTGCCCTTTATTTTTCTAGGGAGGGGGAGTGAAGGAAGCCTGAAGGAAAAGGCATCTCAATGGGCTGTTTTCTCCCATGCAAGCTTCTGTATAAAATAATAAGTGTTCCTTAATTCTGAAGACTTAAAACCAAGCCACATGTGTCTTGGGAAGCCTGGAGTGCATTTTAATGTGATTATTTCCACAGCAAACAAATCAAGTGTTTATCATGTAGTAGCTATTAGGGTCAAAGCACAACACTGGGTAACTGAAATTAAAGAAGGCAAAGAGGAAGACAGTGACTGTGGTAAAGCAAGCTATCCATATGGTTGTTGCTGGTTACAACTCAGAACTCTTCCTTTGGCATTCAGAAAGTTTTGAGGATTTATCTATCTATCTACCTTTCTATCTATCTATCTATCTCTCAGGGTATCTCAAACATGTGCTTTCAAGAACAGTTATTTACATATTTTTGACAGAAGGAAGAAAAACTAACTCTGTTTGCCATTTTGGAAAATCAGATGATGTGGAAGAGAAAAGCTATTATGTCACATTTTTCTTAAAGAGCCTATAGCATCCATGCCCTCTCTCTCTCGCTCGCTCTGTCTCTCTCTGTCTCTCTCCCTCTCTCTCTTCCCTATTTGAGGAGGATCACTCACCACTTATAATAAATGATGTTGAACACACCCATGATTCCTGATTTGATGATTTCAGATTTAAGGAATCTTCATATTTTTTCCCATTGGCCATTTAACATATTTGTGTTTGAACCAGTGAGCTAATTTCGATATGTCCTTATGAATAATCTCATGCTACCGAGTGATGTTGTATGATATGTATGAGTATCTAGCTATATATGTATAATTGAAATTATACACACACACATTATGTATACTAGCATAACACACACCTTTCTGGACAGATTAACTTTGTTGCATTTTACCTTGTTCCAGAATGATGACACAGCCAGAAGCCACAGATGTCTCAATGCTCCATCTGCTGATTAGAGGTGATTTGCTACAAAAAAGGGGGTAATTTTCCAAACAAATAGTGTAGGGAGAAAAACACTCAAGTTATTAAAAACCAGGATTCAGGCAGACAAGTGGTTTCTAGTTCAGTGCCTGACACATAGTCAGTGCTTGGCCAATGGTCTTGCCTTTCCATCTGTGAGTTGTTCATTGTTACTGAAGAATTGAAAAACCGAGAGCTCGGCTGTGGTGAAAGCTGGAGAAGGCAAAGCAAATTTCCAGATCCTCTTACATGTTATGGGAGGTGCTGACAAGGTTGGTTTTGCCTATGGCTTAGAGAAAAACAAAATGTTGAAGAGGGGACATCCTGGGTTTCCTAGGTTCCTAGGCTGCTCCATGTCAACAGAGATCCATTTTACAGTGTGGGAAGGCAAACAGCTTGTCGCTGAGATCAAACATGTGCTTTCAAGAACAGTTATTTACATATTTTTTGACAGAAGGAAGAAAAACTAACTCTGTTTGCCATTTTGGAAAATCAAATGACGTGGAAGAGAAAATCTATTGTGTCATATTTTTCTTAAAGAGCCTATAGCATCCATGCCCTTTCCTGAGGAGAAAAATAATAATACTAATTGCCACTGCTCATGATTTCATTATCAAGATGTGCTATCCAAAGCTTGTATTAAGAATAATAATTTTTAAAAAATATGTCCTACTGGCAGTCATTACTACATAGGATAACAAGTTTCCCTCTCAAAATAAATAAATGGTTATGATTTATAAATAGAGACCAATGTGTTATTATGGGGTTAGGAAATGGGTTCTATTTTCCTATTGTGTTGGGACAAAGTCCATATTATTTATGAAAATAAGTTTCCATGGTACAGCTAATAGCAATTGCCTCCTTAAATTTACTGTTAAAAGCTATTCATGTTGGAGTTTGAATGGAAAGCATTTAGCAAATGTTGGTAGACATTTTGCTTGGTGGATTTAATATCATTCTTAAAATAAATAGAGGATGTTTTTCTTGGTTGTGTTTCAACTGAAGGGTACTTGGAAGCAGGACCCCTCACTGTAGATGTCACGCCAATGGAGAAAGCACGTGCCATGGAAGGGACCAGTCCACAGAACATCAAGGCTCACTGACCAACTACTCAGTTACACGCCCCACCCAGGGGGCTACAAAGAAGCTAGCACTCTAGTGCTATGGTGCAGAGCAAAAGAAACACAAATATACCAGGAGGCAGGGGGAATTGAACTATGATATTTTGGGATATTTTCTTTCCATACTTCCAACAGTTTAAATTGTGAGACACTGTATATTCTGATATTGTTGATTTTAATCCTGTGAGAGGGGGGGGGCAGTAGTCACTTCGTTTTGTCTGTCCTTAAAGTGTTAATTAAATTATGAAACTCACTGCCATTCCTCCTGAGAAACAGTCACCTCTCAAGATTTGCATGTGCAGAGAAACTAGGGAAAGGGCATGGGTGCTTAATCTACGGGGTAAGCAGGAGGAGGAGGAGAAGACATCTTTTACTGGAAAGTTCGAGGCCCTTCCGGCCCTTCCGACCAATCAGCTGCCATTACTGAAATGGAAGGGGAATCCTTTACTGTGCCTTGGCCAGACTTTCTCAGCATTTCTTATGTTAATGTAGTTAATTAGCTATTTGTTCCTGTAGGTGGAGAAACTGTTCCCTTGTATTGTTGCAAGGGCTCTCTTGCTTTGGACCTTGTCTAAGGATGTTTGTTGATTTTTGTGAGCATATCTTTATTTAAAATTCTGTCCTAATCTAAAGGTACTGGAAACGTTTATGAGAATGGCAGACATCTGATGTCTGAGTGGGAGCATATTCAGGCAAGAGCTGCCCTGGCCAATAAAACCTGCTTGGTGGTAAGAATGTTATCTGAAAGATCTTTGCATCTCTGTTAGGGTATTCAAACATCCCACTCAGCCTGAACTTTCCAGCAAACTTCCCTCAGCTTTGTGTAAGCTCTAGGGCGGATTTAGGAAACAGTTTGGTTCTTTGTGGTATGTGATCAAGTTATATAATTATAGTTGATAAAAATTTCATAATATTACCTTTTGGTTATCTATCATAGCATATCATACTTTGGGTTCAAGCTGCATATGGAATAATTACTACATATTTGGGGTTAGTAACCAGACAAAATTTATAAGTAAACATGTGATTCTTTTTAATACATTTAGCTTTGCTTAAGAAAAAGGAAACTATTTAAGAGTGGTAAATATGCACATGGTTATTTCTTCTAACCAGTGACTAAGCTGTGTGTTTCATAATTATGAGGTATGAGCTATATTATACCCATTAGTGGTTACATTAAATTCATCATATCTTTCCTAATTTTATTCATAATTACACGAGTCATTTCTTTGAAGGCATTTTGCTTGGTTATTTAAATAAAAATTATTGAATTTCATTACAAAAGTACATGTAATACGATAAATTTGACTGTAACATAGACAAGTAACTTGTATGTAAAACTGACATGGTATTTCTGCCGCTTTGACTTCACAGAGTGTGCACATTCTGGGTTCTCCAATATTATAATCTTTTATGAACTGCATGAATGACATTTGAGCAATACATGTCCAAAATAATTTTAACCTATAGGAAGCATGAATGCAATAGCTGAAGGTAAAGTTTAAGCCAGAGGTCAAATGTTATGTCTTGGGTAATTTAGTAACAAATCTAAGTGCAAAAGAAGTTACTGTCTGGGTGCTTGGTATTGTAAATAGAACTAATGTAGCATTAGATTTTACCTGACTGCAACAGAAAACTCCATAATAGACTTTGTTTTTTCTGCACATGCACTTTGGTATGTTGAATAACTGATCCTTCTGGTCTGAGAGAGTGCTGTAGGAGGTAACGTAACTATGTCAGCTGCATATATGATCCAATAGCAATCAACTGTTTTTTTGACCTGGCTTCCCAAATATGGTAGATACCTAGCTCATGGTTCCTTGCTGGTGCTGAACAAGATGAAATCCTAGGTGAGTTTGAAGTCCCAGCTGCCTCTTAGGTTTGACAAAGTGCTCCTTTGCAAGGAATTTAGACTGGCATCCTTTCTAGGAGGGGAAGGGAGAACTCCTGTTTGGAATTTTGGTCCTTAGAACCATTTAGTTGGGTTTTGTTTGCATCATCTGAAGGTGCTTTCGTTTCCTAATTGGCAGAGTTAAGGTAGGACCCATCTATCTCCTCTATTAGTTGATGTGAAGTTACTGTGATGTAAAAACATGTTCATACCAAGGTGAGAAATTAAAATAAGGAGACTTTTTTTTTAATAAAAAGAGCACATAGAATAGAAATATTGGTGATGATAAAAATACCTTCTTAAAATGCATATCCAGACTTAATTTCAGAGTGAGTGTTAGTTTGCATTTGCATTTAAACTGTGATATAGGACCGACAAAATATTAACCCATATAAGGAGACGCCTTCTTTCAAGATTACAAATTATCATAATGGCTAAACCCTTGACTTGGATAAAACATAGTTTGTTAACTGAAGCTCAGCTCCTAGGTGTCACCGAACGAACGCCTAACTCATAGATTCTGAATTAAGGTTGTGAGTTTTTAAAAGGATAAGTTGCAAAGCAAGTTCCAGACTAAACGAATCTCTTCTCAAGACCCATTTAAAAATGTTAATGGTGAAATATTATCTGGGTCCTAGCCAAAGAACTGAAGCCTTTGGCCTCCTAGCAACCCTTGCAGAATCCTCCGCCAGGCTTTCATTGTTAAGCTGCTAATAGCTAACACGTTTGCCCATTCTCCCTCTACTTCATAGAAACAGCTTTTTTTTTTTAAATCTTCTCCAGACCTGTAAGTAGGTAGGTACTTTAGGAAAAAGTGTTAAAAGTATCCGTTCTCCTAAGTTTCAGGTCCTCAAAAAAAATTTTAAAAAAAGTATTGAAAAAGTGTAAAAGATAACATGCAACTACTCCCCAAAGATCTTAATTGGGAGCTACTGGCGCGGGAGGATGTGTGTGTGTTGACAGAGGTTCCCACAAGTTCTTCCCCCACAGCTGTTTATTCAGATATCATGGGGCGCGTCATTTACATAATAAATTTTTTTTTAAAGCAGCGAGGTTGAGTCAGACCAAGCTCTGCTCCTCTCAATTGTTGCATTTAAACCAATAAGGTTAGGACAAGAGACTAGCTGTGGTTTGCGTTGCAAAAACAAAACAAAACAAAAAGCCCCGAGGCTTCGTGGGCAGACCTACAAGGCTGCGCAAACAAATCGGGGGATGAGATTTTGCTGTTTCTTTGTCTAGGCGTCTCAGATGCTATCTGCCGCTGCCGTTCGCTGGGGCGCAAAGCCGTTCCCAAACAGACCGCGGCGAGCTGATGGCTCCGAGCTTGCGGCGAGGTAGCGAGTGTGCAGGGCCACTTCCGACTGGAAGCCTTCCTGTGGCGGTGCGCGGTGGCGGGGTCCTTCCTGGGGAAGGCGATCGCGCTCAGTCGCTCCACAGCCCGAGCCTGCAGCAGCGCCCGGGCGCAGTCCCCGGGAGCCGGGCAATCCCCGGCCTCTGCGCTCCGCTGCCAGCCGCGTCACAGCGCCTCTGAGAGCTCCCGGGTCCCCGTGTTCCTGCACAGCAGCCAAACTATGTCAGGAATGGAGGTCTGCTAACACAGAAAACTCCAAGGAGCACACTAAACCGGTGGAGGCAGCAGATGTGAGCGCTGTAAGTACAAGCTGGTGTTTGAAAAACTGTAATGACCAAGTACTACTTACTGTCTGGTGGGCAAAGCCCGAGATAACTGGAGAGCCTTTATTAGGGTTTTGGTTTGTTTTCAAAGAAAAAAAGCACTGTGGCTTGGGGAAAACAATAACACTGTTTCTGGGACTTTAGAAGCCGCTGGGTTCCGTCGTAAAATTGTAATCTTTACCCTCCAAATGATCGGAGCCATTAGGATCATTAAAGGATCATTGCAAATTAACTACTTTTGTTCTGATTTTTATAGATAAGTAGAACACTAGGTAATATTCTCAGACGGGGGAATTATTTCATATCTTTTCTTAATTGCTGCACTAGCCCCAGAATATTGAGTGGTATTGAACAGGGTTATATCCATACATAGATGTATAGGTACGAAAGGTATACTTAGTGGTATTTATTACACAGATCACTTTTTCTACGGCTAGGTTGATAAATGAGGAAAGGTTTACAACGGAAAACTCAGCAGATGAACAACGAGCTGATAACTATGTTTTCAAGAAGGACACCTTTTTGTTCCAAAGCAAATTTATCAAAGACTTTACTAAGCAGGCTCATCTTCAGTATTCGATACAATAAGCCTTTGGTCCCTTAAAGTATTTGTCCCTCTCTGGCCCTTTTTGTGATTTGAATGCACTTGGAAGCTAAACTCCAGATTTTGAAACTTTTGAATATTCGTGTAAAGCACGGCCCTTCAAAATCAGTATTTGAATTGCTAACAACTCATAGGCTTACACTCTTGGGAGGAATTTTGAAGACATTTAAGCATAACGTTTGCAATAATTCAATACATTATGAACTGTCATTGAGTTTAGACAAGTGTTTTTAAGTTTCATTTCTTAAGATGGCCAGGGGTATAGAAACTTGTTAGCTGGGAATCATGGTGTGTAGCTGTATAGGTTTGAAGTTGTCTTTCTAATGTCTTTCAGAGAAGGTTTTATTTTATGCTTGTGAGAGTCTTTCCCCCGCTCTGTTTAGAGTTTGGGGACATGCACACAGGAATAGTCATGCCTTCATATGATCAAACATTTAATATTTGACTTTCTCGATGCTTGAGTTCTCCTAAGGCCCAAAGTGTTTAGTAAGTAAGCAAGCAGCTGTGGATTTTCAGCCTTTGAAAACTCTTTGTGGTGACAGACATAGAAGTCTAATTGAGCCACCGTTCAGTTCAACTTTTAAGTGCCAAATAAAGTCAGCTGCTCTGTGAGTTTCACAGGCATGATAAATGATTTTTTGAAAAAGAAAATTTCCACTGGAGTGTGAAAATGTATTTCCTAAGAATACAATGGGAAAAAAAGAGGTCCTTGCAGCAGGAACAGAATCTTTTTATCATATAACCAAAAGTATTTCAGTCAACATTGTCAATAAATGCTGATTTTGAAAACAGTCCTTTCCTTTTTAAAGCTGAAGACAGGAATGATGTGTTCCAAACACTTGTTCGTTTTTGGTTTCAGAAGAATTATGTTTTCTCGGTTTCTTTAAAGGAGATAATTAAAAAAGCTGTATAGAATATTACATTAAGATAATATCACTAGCATTTGAGCATTTAGTTTATGGAAGCTTTGATAAGAAAATGCAGTGTTAATATGTGACAAACATTTACCTCCCCGTAGAAGTTCTTTCTCACTTTAGGGTGAGGTTTTATTTTTAAGACTTGAGATTTATATTACAACAGAGACCTGGAAATGCAGACAGAGGAGAAATGTATATCCTGCGTAAGGAGCATTCTTTGCCCCCCCCCAATACATTCTGATTAGAAAATAACCATTGTCTTTCAAATTGGGGAGCCCACAGGTTGATCTGTGTTGGGCAAAAAAGCAGCTTGCCTGCCAGCCCTACTTAGATGTATGTTCACTACTTTCACTTTGAAAATTTATTTTCAGTTTGAAAAAAGTTTTAAATTCTAGTCATTTTATAAAGATTGCTTCTAGCAAGCAAAAAAGCCTATGGAACCCCATAATTTAGACAGTCCCTCATTTCATTGGCTCCGTGCGGCTGAGAGTTAGAATCTCTTTCCATTGCAGTTTACTTCGCACAGAACATTATTAACTTTTGGCTTCATACATGATCTGCTGTCAGATGCTTTTGATTGGTGATTTAGCAAAGTATAATAAACAGGGCAAAAGTCATGAGTTTTGCTCTGTATCCTGAGCTCTGTGGTAGGGAAAGTGTGATAAAATGTGTACCTTAAGTCTTGTTTGATGATCTCTCAAAGCACGTTTGCCTTCTGGAAATAATTTCTGGGGTTGAAGAGCACGGTATTAGCAGATTTAATGTGGCTGTTCAATGGATTGACGAAGTACTATGTGAGCTTTAACAAAATGAGGGAGACAAATTGAACATCAACAAAAGTTACATCTGTGAAGAATTATAAATTTAATTAGAAAAAAAAGGCAAACTTAAAAGACCTCATTAACTAATCAGAAGTCATAGTTGCTAGAGCAGGAGTCTTGACTGAAACTCGCAGGAGCTCCGTTATCTTTCTCCTTTCTCTTTCACATGTCTGGCTATATGCTACAACAGTGTGGCTTCTACTTGAAGGGGGTTTAAAAAGCATTAACATGAATGACTTTGTTGTGCTAGGAGATGATCATTCATAATAAAATGTATATTAATTTTGCATTCCTGAGAGTACTGAAATTAAAAATAACATACTAGAAGATAACAGGAATTATATTAACTTTACAGATAAAACAAGTAGACTTATTGGGTACCTAGCAGAACTTTTTTAGAAATCACGAACTCCCCTTATTTTGAATGAAAATATCCTTTATTAATTATTTTTTTGAAATGCACCTTGGTTTTAGAGGTTTAAATGGAAAAAAAAAGCTTATGCAGACATTTTCAAACACAGGAGGAAATGTCCAGCCATCAGAAAGAGGTGTGCTTTTTAGATAAGCCACTGGAGGAAGAAGGACGTCTCCCTACCACACTGTAACCTTGCACTGCACATAAAAAACTAAAGCATGTGAAGTGTAGCATTTTGTAAACTGTAACTAATTTCACTCACATCTGTGTCTAATTGTTGTCTGCATTCGCATTCTTGAGAGTAGATTTATTTTTCCTGGACCACGATGTGGGTTCAGCTGACCAGCCTAAGTGAGGATTAGTTGTTTTAAAGTTATTTTGATTAAAGAGTCATTTTTAAATACAGTAACACACAACACATGGTTTAAATAATCCTTGAGACACAAAAGAATATATCTGAAGTACACTTAATGAGAGGAAGAGCATGGGTACGGACTTTTCAAAAACTGTTCTCTCAAAGTAAAGAAGAAGCTAGGCTGCCAGCAGAAGAGAAATTCACTCTTAAGCCGCTTTTTATTTTCAATAACAAAATTCATTAGAATATTCTCATTGCTGGTTTTATTATTATTATTATTTATTTATTACTACCAAATTTGATGTTTTTGCCAAACTAAGAGAAACAGTAGGTTTTAAACTTCAAATATAAATACAATGAAACTTTAAAAGCTTACAATGAAATAAAGTTCTATTTTCAAGATTAGGTATTCTGGCTGATTTTACAGTGGGGATGTATTTTAGCATTGAGCAGTAAGTATGCTTTAATGTACTTTTATGTAATTAAGCCAGGAGAGTTCTGAAAATGAAGTCCGTTCTCACCTATAATTTATCCCAGGTGTATAAAAGTAGGAGAATTTTATCCTTGAGATATATTGCTGCAGTTTCTAAAGAAAACCATTTAATCTTGTGTGAGAACATTAACTTTAAAAAAATGACTGAAAACTGTTAGCAAATAATGGCCATCTACAGTCATTAAAGTTAGCACTCCGTAACTTCAGTTACTCAAACATCTTAAAGAAGTGTTTTTGTCCTGCACGTAAAAAATGCATACCTAGAAGTTCCAAGTAACATTATCCCAAGTTGTTCAAGCTTAATGATGCTTTATTCTTGCTAAAAAAGGTTGTGTTTCTTAATTTCATAAATCATAATTAAAAACTAGCAGGACTCAACAGAAGATGTTTATGTGGCTAACTTTAATGTCATTTGAGACGCTTCAGCTCTCATCTTTGTTCTGCAGCCTTAATTGATGTCAGTTCAGGTTGAATGAAAACGTACATCAAACGTACATTTGGAGTACTGTGCCATTTCTGAAGTTAGCCAGTGTTTCTTTCTGCCTGCCCAAGAGTTGGTGGGAGCTTGCAAGCGGGTATCAGCCTGGCTCACCTGAACTCATTACCTGCTGGCCCTTCACAACTGCCTCTGAGGAGCAATGACTAGTACTACTTTGAATTAGTGGAGCTGTGCAGTAAAATTTCTCAGTTCAAACTTATCTGGAAACTCAATATGCAGGGTGACGGGGCTGGTGAATCGCGTACTCAAATATGCATCCTACTTCAGTCTGCAAGATGCGATTCACGTGCGTGTGCTCGCGCGCGCGCGCGCGCGCACACACACACACACACACACACACACACACACACACACACACACTTTCATGTTGTCCAGCATAGCTGGCTTTTACCTTGGCATAGTTAAATGAGTACATTGCTGAGAGCTGGGACTTGGGGTATGAAAGCCTGTCTTTGCCTTGTTTCTTGACCACAGCATTGCCCGAAGCTGTTTCATTGACTGTTAAATGACAAATAGGTAACTGGAAGAAAACCATCCTGATAAGGATAAGAAATAGTGAGGAGGCTAAGGGGGTGGGCGGGCGCTCTAGTTCAGCTGGCTAGAGCAGAAGATGAAAGATTGGAGGATGCTGGGGGCTAATGCCCCAACTACTGCTGCTGTTAAACATACTCATTTGTTAATAGCTTTTTTTTTTTCTTCCCAAGCACCTTTTCCAAGCTGCTGGGGCGAGATTGCTTTGCGTGTTGACTGGGGGAGGGGTAATCCCGTTTGCAGCTGTCATAGGCCAGTGATGAATCACGAGCCCGTCATTTGACTGCCTTCCCCTCCTGACAAGGGGAGGGGAGGAGGATAGACCTGCAGGAAGAAACAACAGTTGAGCCCTCCACTTAAAGACACTATGCCTTTCCTGGCTGCAGTATCCTCCCTTTTCTCGTTTGGTTAAAAGTGAGCATTGTAGGGCTCAGCCATGTGCTCTATGTAATTAAGAGCTGACAGTGAAGCACAGTTAACAACCACTTCTAATTGTCTACCCCTGACCACAGGTGCGAACGTCTCACAGCAGTTCCGATGTTGCTCTTTCCTCAAGTTGCAGGTAAGACTTTCGTTGATATTCAACATTTTTTGTAGCTTACCTTTCTGTGACCCGGATCTATATTTGTCTAGTATTTCTTAATTATTTCTATTAATAGCAACAGGCTGGGTTGGGAACGACTTACCAATTTGTGTGTGTGTGTGTGTGTGTGCACGCGCACATGTGTATATGAGTGTACTTGCAAAAAATTATTACGTTATGTGGGAAAGGCATAAGAGTCTTGATTTGAGGCAGTTGCTGTCTGTTTTTAGGAAAAATGAATGTAGAATGATAATTAGGAATCACTGGATTTGAAATCATTTCTTGTTTGAATGCAGATACTTTGAGGAAGTAAAATGGCTCATGTAAAAGCTCTTTTACAACTGATGTCCATCAGTCACTTCCAGTGTAGCCTCTCAATTAAAATGACACAGGTGAGGTGAGGAGCAAATAATTTCAGCATTATATGTGTAATATTAACTCTCACACCCCTGGATTATGAGTCTTTAGAAAAAAATATAATTTTAGGATATACTGAATGGGCATTAGACTTTAAAAGTTTGTGCTGTCAGAAAATGGAGTTGTGTCTAAGTATCTAGTGACTTTAAGTAGTTTCACTGTTCATGCGCTAGCATGGTACATATGAGTTCTGAAATTGTCACTACGACGCCTTGCCGTTGTGCTTATATCGCAGAAGTAACCGGCAAACTTAGGACCATCTGGGAGGCATTGAACTGGTTTAAATATGGTGAAAATGCAAAATTACAGCATTGCATAGAATTGCCATTTTCCCCCTAAGTGACAGCTGAGGTACTCGGAATGCTAATGGTCCCAGGGACCGCCTGAGCTGCCGGCCTTATCCATTGTCAATTGGCTACGCTGTATGTAATCCACAAAGCAAGCAAGTGAGCCGACATCATAGGGTTTTAATGCTGCATTTGTTTCAAGGGAAACAGAGGAACAATTAAGTAGTAAGCCAGAGTAAACATATGCATCAGGACAGTCCCATTCCCTGTCACTGGACAGGAGGCTTCAAGGGTTTTATTTGGTTTGGAGACCCATTAAATAACAACTGGGTGTTAAAGTATAAAGGGAGTACCCAGTGCTAATTTATTACATGAGACGGAGTGTACAGATTGTGATTTATTTCTGTTCCATGTGTTCGCATGTTTGCTTTTTCTTTTAGGAAAGTCATGCTTGGGGTTTTGTTTTAATATAAATATGACTTCATGTTTTCCTCTGAATGCTAAAGTCTATGCCATTGTCTTACACTAGCTTATGACTATCATTATACAAGAGGAGGGAAAGACTTAAAAAAAAACTGCATGTTAAACTTTGGCTACACAGGCTGAGAGACACCTTTTAGTAACACACGTGACGAAAAGGGCTGGAGTCAGATGCAAGGTGAACTATCACCAGTCTAAGAAAATAGACACAATGGGGTTTTTGTGTGCGTGTGTTTCAAAGGAGGTGTCAAGTCGTTAGCACATTAAATAGTGGTGTTATGAATTTGGTACATCTGTCAAACAGAAAGCTTCTTGTCTTTAGGTCTATGGAAATGCAGGATCTAACCAGCCCGCATAGCCGACTGAGTGGTAGTAGCGAATCCCCCAGTGGTCCCAAACTCGATAGCTCTCATATAAATAGTACTTCCATGACTCCCAATGGCACCGAAGGTGAGTCCGGCTCTTCTTGCTCTGCCCTGTCTCTCTCTTAGTGTCTGCTCTCTTTCTGCCTGTGAGCCCAGCCCTCAGATACATCAGACATTCCCTTCGCTTCTAAGTGATTTGACTTAATCCGTGTTCTCCTCTAATTGGGACTCCCATATTACTGGATTATCACATTCCATCGACTGGTGTTAGTTTAAGACACATATAAACATATGTATTGAAATATATACAATGTGTATACACATAATACTTTTAAATTTGAATATGTTTCTTCTGTTGATCTGCATATCCCAAGCATGGTATTACTTTACATCATTTTGCTATAATGACTATTGAAAATTTGGAATTATTTCATTTTATTTTCTGTTTTGTTAGCAAATGCAACCAAAATTTTTTTAAATGTCAACACTGAACTGGATTACTTCTTAAATTAGGGAAACAGTTTTTGTGTCTAGTATGCCTGTGGCTTTGGCCACTGTAGTATAAACAAGAGAAACTAAAACTTAATACCTATGAAGTACACAAGCCTATTTGGCAAGTATGCATAACATGTATTCGCTTTCTTGCAGATCGAGTAGAATACTTTAAACACAGTGTTATAATTATTTTAATATAATTAGTGCATAGGAATGTTCATGTAAATTGTATATAAATAGACACATCTTCTTCAATCCATACATATTTCATTGAAAATACAGAAGGTTGGTGTATACACATTACTGTCTGTTATGCACAGCCACTTAGGTGATATGTATATTTTTATAACTCAGATGTATAGGAGGACATATTGCCCATTGGGTTACATTAATTTCAGCTGGAGCCTGTGGAAAAACTCGTCACTGATATTGGTGCTCATATATTTGTTATTAAGCCTCAGGATTGTGATGGATTCATTAAGTAAGATTTATTAGAAGTTTAATGAGTCATCTGTGTTAGGATTCGATTTATAGACAAGCCCTTACATATCAGTTCCCCAATTGACATGATCTTTTAGCTCAGGTTTTAAAAAACATAAGCATAATTAATTTATGAATCATTTTGTAAATAATGTAAATATTATCGTTTGGGTGCAGTATTTGAGTATGTATTGGGGAAAGCCCTTTAGAATGTGAAAAGCTAAGAAATTCATAACAAGACACAGAAATCATTTATTTCTGAGTTTTCAGTTATGTCTTGTTTTTTATGCCAATAGTAATTACTTTTATCTACAACTGTTTGCTGGCTGTCTTTACGAGTGAGTATGTCCCTGCCCAGAGTTTATGGAGAATAGCTGTTGTGAAAGGAGAAGCTTTGTGCTGAGTTAGCAACCCAGCCTCCTCTGCAGAAAGCACCTTTCCCTCCATCTCAGTCGTCAAATGAAATTTACACAGAAACAGTTTTAATGTATAAGTAGCGGGTATAGAATTTGTACAGTGAGAGCCGTCGGTCGGTTCTACTTCCTCTCTTGCTTAAATCTATCTTCAGATAGACAAGCCACCCACTGCTGGATCTGCCTCAGATAGACCCTCTGAATTGTCAGGGTGCTGTGCAGCCAGGAAGAGGCCATAGGTACAAACCTGTCACAGTTGTGTTAAAAAAAAAAAAAAAAAAAGACAGCCTCGTAAGCAAGGAGGACTAAGCCTGCTAAACTACTTTGATTCATGAGATTTACTATGGGGAGGAAATTAAAAATACAAAAATAACTCTTTGTATACAATATTGGGAAATAGCAGCAAGAAATTCTCATCTTTTCAATGTGTCACTGACAAGCCGGCTTCTGTTTAAGCAGAGCACATGTATCTGTGAGGTGCTGCCTTGGATGTTTGTGGGAAAGAGATGTGGTTTGGTTTTAAAGAAAATATGGAGCACCAACATATTTCTAAATATTTATGTTTCATACCTTGATATCCCATCCATGTTCATGAATATATTCAATTTTGTAATATTTCTGCATAATTAAAATTAGCTTGGAATAATTAAATATTTGAGATAATTTTTATGATTGCTTTTGAAACATTCATTCTGTAAGCTATTTAGAACTAAGTTCTTCTCTTTCCCTCCCTGCCTTCTGTCATTCATTCATTCATTCGTTCAGTTCTCTTTTTTGATTTTTTTTGAGACATAGTTTCACTATGTAGCTCTGCCTGTCCTGAAATTCACTATAGAACAGGTTGGCCTTGGAATCGAGAATCTCCATCTGCCTCTTTGCTGGAATTAAAGGCCTACACCACTGCCCCTGGTTCTTAGAAGTAATTTTTTTATACTAAAACAAAGCAAACAACAACAACGAAGTTAATCTGCAGACTCTGATGATGAACTGTAAGCCCAGCACTAGGAAACTGGAGACAGAAGTTCCGCAGTTCAAAGTGAGCTTCAACCATGGAAGTGAGTTTGCAGCCAGCGTGAGCTGTAGCTCTGTCTCAATGATTCAAAAACACCAAGAAATCTCCACTGTGTTAAGTCTTGGAAATGAACTTTCGGGGCCCAGTTTCAAAAGAGTGCATATCTATTCACTGAACCCCGCTTTCAGGTTTTCTTCACTAGTGTGCTGACAGAGGCAAATAGATGTTGGGATGCTGTAGGATCAGGTGCAAAAATAGAAGCTCTCACTGTCAATTATCCAGAGCAGTAAAGGAAGGTTTTTGTCAGTTTACTGGAAATTTTAGAGCATTTTCTTAGCATACAGCTTAAGATTATGGACGTGAATTGTACTTCTGTTCTGTTATATGACTTTAGTTCTAGACATATCACAACATTCTAGATTATTTAAGTTTGTGAATCAACTTATCACACGCCTTTTTCTGTTCCATCCTATTCCTGTTTCATGTCTCTCAGCCACCATCATAGGAACTGTGCTTAAAATTAGTAAATTTATTAATATCTGGCAAGCTACCCTAGGATATAGTCAATAAAGATTTTCCTATTCCTTCTTTGGGATATGATTTAGCTTGAAATCTAAAATATTTATTAGTGAATTAGAGGACCAGGAAGGAAAGAAAGAAATTCATTACAACTAGCCACGAAGGGGCTGGAGAGACGGCTCAGTGGTTAGGAGCACTGCCTGTACTTCCGAGCACCATGGGTCAACGCTTAACACCCAACCAGAAGCTCACATATGTCTATAACTCAAAATAATGCACATAAAGGTAAATAAATTATTAAAAAACCAAACTAGTCATTAAAATAACATGTCCCATCACTCTATAGCAAATACTTCAGTTCTCTGTATACACACACACACACACACACACACACCCCACATATACCCCATAAACACCACACGCCCCCACACACATACACACCATACCTCCCCAAACACATATATAAGCACCACACACACACACACACACCACAACAGGTATTTAAATGACTTCCCAGAAGCCCAATGAAAATAGTAGCAGTTCAATTGAAATTAATTTAATGATCAGCAGAACTTCTATTTTGTCTACAGTTGGCTTTGGCTGAATGTACATGGGTTGTCTTCTCTAACTCAGAGGCAATTTCTAAACTTCCTGCCACCCCCTGTCCATATCATGAGGCTAAGAAAACAGAAAATCTCCTCTATGAATAACCATAGCTTCATCCTAAGAACAAACAAGAAGGAAATAAAATGGAGAAGTAAAGAATATTAAGTTTCTTCTGAAGTCTGCTGCCAAATTCTAGGACTCAGTGCTTGTAGGTTCTATACTCATAGGCTAGCGCCTGTTTTCATGGTTCACATCAAGGGTAAGGACAGAAACACCAAAACTCCAGGCTCAAGAGCTGTGCTTTTTAGTTTTTCAAACACAGTGTTCTTGAGTTATAATAACTGATTGTTGTGTGTTTGAAAACTCCTTGCATTTTTTTTAATGCCAACATCTCTGCTTCTTGTTGCAACTCACAGCTGGTGTTACCCAGCTTCTAAACCTTTGAGATGTAGAACACAAGTAGGTTCTAGTGGTAAGCATCAGAGAATGCTTGCTTGACTGACAATGGGAATGCTCTGTGGGAAGACACAGGTTGCTAAGGGAGTCAATGAACAGTCAGTTACTGTTGACCAGGTTATGCCAGAGATACTAGGAAAGGGTTAAAGGCACTGTGATCCTGAACCTTCTCCTCTAATCTTCTGAATGTCTTCTAAGGTATAACGGGAAAGATATTTCTTATCAAATACTCACTTCTCAGTATGCTCTCGTGTAGTGTGAGCACACACACACACCATGATAGATATTAAGTGCAAAATTAAAATAGCCCCAGCTCAATCAAAATTAATCAAAGGACCAGCCAACACTCCTTGTAGTTTACAGTTGGCTCTGGCTGAATTGGCATGATTTGTCTGTTGTCATTCTGAGTATAAAACTTTAAAGAAATCAGCTTTGGGATAAAGTCAGCTGAGTAGCAGAGTGTCCGGTGTGAAAGAAAGGGAGACTTTCCTTTCTGGTGCGTGGGTATGCAGGCTTGCAGTATGCAAAGCCTTGTGTTGATAGTCATGATGTGAGGAGTCTTTGCAAACTACTTTCCTTGTGAGTGAAGTTAGCAGTAAAGGAATTTTTATTTACACACCTAATTAGAGCCTTGTTTGCAAAGCTTTTTTTTTTTTTTTTTTTTACAAAGCAGTTTTTTAAACATCTTTGTTTTTTCTGATTGTCTTCGATTCGCAGGAGTTTGAGATTGATGAGCTCTATACTGCCAATGTGAGTGTTTGTTTTTGGTTGTATGGGGGCTGGGAAAAGGCTAAGGGGGTGGGGGGAGGCGGAGCAAAGCTCAGACCTGAAATGTGCAGTTTTTAAAGGATGTAAAAGGCGATGTAGCAGGAATTCTCTCCCATCCTTTGCAGGAATTCCTGCAGTAATTCAAATAGTAACTGTGAATTGGTGTATCAGATTTCCAAGATCGTGGTCTTGGATTAGGTGGCTAAATTGCCCGAATTTCAAACTTTTTCAATTGTGTTTTGCATATTTTAGGGTGGTAGGTTGATACAATTGTCCACATCTTTGTTACCAGAATCTATTTTAAAGTGACTTCTACAAAGTAATTTCTACAAAGTTCAGAACACTAGCAAATGATTTGAACTAGTTTTCTTCCCTGTATACTTCAGTAAGATACAGCTCTGGCTGATGAGGGTATCTCTACTCAGTCTTGTTTACAGGAAGTCTCCCAACGGAGTGAATGTGTACAGTGAGGCTCTGCTGCTGCGTTTTACTGACAATATTTGTGTATCTGTGGTTGAATATTCTGATGTCAATAGAAACATGTTAATCTAATATTACTCCTGTTTATGTTCTGCACATAATTCAGTTTCTGTGAGATTAAGGGACACTATGAGGAAAGGCATTCCTAAATAACATTTTTAGGGTTTTGACTGTGGCCACAAAATTGGCTTCTTAGAAATTACTCTAAAGCAAAACCTATGAAGGATTAAAATTATTAGTCAGAATTTAATATTTGCTATGTTTTATATACATGGCAATAATTCTCACATGTCTGTTAGTAACGCCAACAGCTGTTTAAGAATAATTTGTTGGTCATTACACTGACTGTTTGCCACATTTTGCTTTATTAAGTCTTCAGAAACTTCCTGAAAATGGCCAGGAGGAAGGTTAGGAAGGGAGGTTTGAACCCAGCTGCATGGCACAGGAAGTGGGGCAGAGGAGCTACCATGTGACTCTGTTCTCATCAGAGCAACGTGGAAAGCAACAGCTCTCACTTTAGGCTTGCCATGAGCATGTAATGCAAACCTTGTGGCATAATTGGAACTTAGTGAGCAAGAATTTACTGTGTCTATTAATATTAACTGCTAGGCCATATGTAAATAATAGCCACTTCTATGGTATGATTCCTGTTTTACAAAGAAAGCTGTAAAAGTTAAAGACCAAGTTTCATGGGTACCACTGGAATCTGCACTGGTGTCTGAAGAGCTCTGGGCAGAATCCAAAGCCCAGGGTTTTGGAATGTATGCTCTTCCTCATCTAGCTAAGTGTCTGAGCCAGCAACCATGCTAGGACCCTCAACATGGAGAATGCCACTGAGCAGTGCATATAGACTGCATACAAGCTGAGGGCAGTGACCTTGACAGAAAGTGGACTTCACAATATGGTGACTGCCTAGACTAGTTATGCCTGCCATCTTGTGTGTGAGATTGTGTGGGCGATTTCTTCTGTGTCCACACATGCCCCGCATATTGCTTCAATTGCTTAACTTTGGGGGAGCTGTCTCTAACTAGTTTTCAAAGCTTTTGACTTAATTATAATTCTGTCAGCCAGCCCCTGCTTGCTTTAAGCTTCTTTGAGATGAAAAGGGAAAGGAGAATCATTTCTGCTTTTCATTACAATAGCCATCATTATATGCACATTTGTGAAATTCAAAAAACGTTTTTGCTACTGCTCAGAGTAAATACTTTCTACTTCAGGAAATATTTTTCAGAGGGTCATGATGTGGATGGTCCCATTTCTTCTGGCTTTGAGAACCAGCCATGGACAGCTAGAAGCTATGCATTCTTGGAAGACAGAAAGTCGAGAGGATTAAACAGGTAGCACATGTGGACCAGTTGGAGGACAGTCTGTTTTCTCCTGTCAACTGTTAATAAACTAGCCCTATTGTAATACTTGTAGGAAACCCAGGGATTCTGATGGTTGCTGCTGAAGTTGGCCCAGGGTTTCCAGGCGCCTTGGCTGCTTGGTAATTAGTGACTAGATTCAGAATGTGTTCAGTTTTTTGGTTGCTAATAGAGAAGAAGAGCTCCATGACATCTCTACCCTTGGTTCTTCTGAATAAGCAAAGGTGTACTTGTCCCAAAACATCTTGCCTTCTAGGAGAAACCTCTGGCTCCTTCAAGGAAGACATGAACTTTTAGGCAAGTCCGTGCCTGTTTTAAATGATTCCTGATTTCTTAGACCATGCCAGGATGCCTCGGTGATGAGCAGCATAAAGGGATAGAGGATATGTCTCCTCTGGTTCTACTCAGTGGTGGGTAGATAGCAGCTTTACAAAGAGAGAGTGGACTGTGTTGGAGAGGAGACACATAAGCATGCTGGGATTGCCTCAGACCTTACATTCCTTTTCTCTGAAACATGAGATTCACACAGTTCCTAGATGGCAAACTTCATGCCTGCTGAAGTTCTTTACCTGCTTGAAGACTTTTTATATCTGCTTATCTAATATTCTGGCCGAGATGCAAGGTTTACAGTATCCACATACACTATTATTTTGCTGGCAGAGCCCTGAGTTCCTTGAAGGCAGGACAGACTTGGTCACTGTCATGGTGCCCTATATCTGGCAGCTCTGGAATAGGTATTTGTTGAATGAATGTCCTTGCTACTAAGTAAATCCTGTAAATGAGTCATGACAGGAGCAGGGCACCCATTATATTACTTATAACACATTAACTATCCAGGGAACTAGTTAAAGCTTCAGTTTGGAAAGTACTCATCTTCGTGGATCAGTTCTTGAGGACATCATTAGTTGGTCCACCCAGCGAACGGCCACAGTGAACATCATCGCCAGCCTTTGATTTCAGCTACAGTAGCCAATCTACAATTGACCCATAATAACTTACTGTTTTACAAGTGGAACTATTGGACTTTGCATTTTAGCAATGATAAAACCACTCCTACATAATATGGTAAAATCAAGTGGCATAATGATATGCATAATGATGTTGTTAATAAACATGGGCTAAGCATCTTTAAAATATGGCAAAAGTAATTGGAGGCAAAAATTTTAAGGAAGGGAACAATTGAAGGAGTAATAAAACATCACACTTCAGTCAGTGTAAAGTGTGTGTGTGTTGTGTGTTAAGTACACAACACAGAGTGTAGAGAAATGAGGCCAAAGTGTAAACCCAGACAGGTGATTCCAGTTCTGCATACCAGGCTCAAAACTTGGGCAGGTAGATAGAAGTGCTGTGACTTAGTTTGTGTCTGAACCAATACAGTGCTGTAGGGTGGGTAGTGAGAAAGGACAGGTTAAATTACCAAAGCCATGCTACCTGTTTACATATATCAGCTCAGCACCAATTTCATATTTGCCTTAAGATGGGGCTGAGACAGGAGCCGTACTGAAAAGTGAAGGAAAGTGGCAACCTGATTTGAGAGTGAGTGCCTCTTTCACAGGCTGACTAGTTGGGGCTCAGAGTCAGTTCAGCGATTTCTGGCCATGTAACAAAGGTGGGTCTTAAGAGCAGCAGAGCGGGCTGGTGGGGCTCGCAGGGCAGTCAGTCTCCAGCCAGCTCCTGGCCTTTGATTCAGACCTGTGTAATCAAGATGATAATGGTACCTACCGAGAGAGCCTCAGGCAGCAGACTGAACGCATTCTGACTCTAAGAAAGTGCTTCTGTTCATTGGATAGACTCTTAAACCCTTGCTGTGCAATGGGAATTACCCATTTACTCTTGACAGATAGACTAATTAAGAGAACGTTACTGGCATCTGCTATGTGTTCAAAACATTAGTAGCTGCTATGAAATAATGATGGCGCTTGTGTTTTAAAGAAGCCTCTCCTTTGGAATTGGTACAGCAGGGCCTCCGTAGGAGGAGGGATGAGTGTCTGTTTTACTCTGGGTTTTTGGCATCTCGGAACAGCTTTTGCAGGTACTCAGAGTACTTGATGTACTTAATAGCACTCCGTCATTTAATATTGAGTGTGAGTAAGGGGACTATCTGGGAGCTCCTGGGGCTTAGCAAGAGACAGGAAAGGGGTACTAATCATTTGGTGGTTTGATTGCATTTTGGGCAAATAAACCATCCTTCCATATTGATATGATTGAGGTTCTGAGTCTGAGCCAGATCATCTGCTTCCAATCTTCAAACACTGGTTGATTTTACCATCTGCTAATTTGCAACATACACTGATACACTTCTCCTCGGTGCCCTGGTGTTCCCAGACTAGCCTGTTCAGTGCCACCTTCGGGTTATCTCTAGCTCTAGAGAGGAGCAGTCCAGGACGAGAAGGCTCTGCTCGAGAAACCTTACACTCTTCAGCAGGTTTATAGAAGAGAAATTAACTGCAACAGTGAGAAACCAGCCATGTGATCTCTCAGGCTGTTACGGAATATTTTTAGGCTGCAATTTTCACATCTTTGAAAGGACACAAGTCTAATACATGCTCTTTATGCTTGCCATGGGGGAGTAGAGGAGCTATGGCTGGCTTGTAAAGTGCTCAGTACATACTGGCCACACAAGAGGTGCTCAACACATCACAACTATGTAATGAATTATTACTTCTCCATTCTAAAAGCTACACAAGACATTGCTTATGTCAGAAATGGAGACTGCTGTATTACATGCTAAATTCTTAGCATGGGGCTTTTTCTTTTTTTACCATTATGTTATATATCCCTTATAGCAAGCTAAAGGGAATATTTAGCTTGCCCTTTGGTTTCTAAAGGCTGGTGTCTGTTGGAAATCATTGAAGGACACATTTAAAACCTGGACCTTACAATCTGGATAATTCTACTGAAAAAAGGAAGGAGCCATAAACAAACATGCATGTTAACGATGTGAATGATGAACTGTTTAGAAGAAATCTTTGACATACACAACTTATTTGAGGATAGATGAACGAGATTATTATTCCTCATCCTCCTCCTCCTCCTTCTTCCTCTTCTTCTTTTTGAGGACAGATATAGGAAAGCTTAGCAGACTCCTAGCTCAGTCAGCTGAGCACAACAGTAAAATATTAATTAGTGACTCCAAGTGGTCGGTTATGGTGAGTCACCTGGTGGTCCTCCTGCCTTTCTACACTCTTGTAAATTTCTTCAGACAATATTGGGGATAGAAGGGGAGAACAAAGTTTTTACTGCGCACAAAGCATTGAAAAGGAACTCAGCAGTTCAAGAATATCAGCTGACCCTGACTTAAGGAGCTCATGGTCTCATTGAGGGAGATACAAATTCTGACTTTTGGCAAAAACCTGAAGGACAATAATGTTCCAAAATAGCTTTTGGAGACTAAGACCTTCAGACCACGATGCAGAGCAGGAGAGTGCTAGCTGAAGGTGAGAACACTGTTTTGTGTATAGAGCCAAATTTGTGTATTTGGTGAGCCATTAGCAAGTCACATGGCCAGCCTTTTCCTGTGTACATCTGCTATATCTGCTCAAATGTGAAGCTTGTGTCAGTAGTTTCACAGCATGTCTTGTGACCCTGTACTTTCTCCATCAGGAGATTAGAAAGAAGCTATCCTTGGGTTCTGAAATATTTTGGTGTCATAAAAAGGGCTTCATTCTCAGGAAGGTTAGGAGCCACTGGTGCAAACAAGAGTGCCCTCAGAGTTCAGAAGAAAGAGCTCTTCAGCTTGCTAGGTTCTGGCAGAGCTTCAAGGCCGAGGTGGAATCTGAGCCCTTAGGGAATGGGTAGAATTTGAATAGGTGGGGAAGAGCTGGAATGCATGCTAATGAGGGAGCACTGGGAACAAAGGTAGGATAGTTTCAGGGATAGGGAGGAGAAAGGTTGAGCTGCAGAAGGAATTGATAGGAGATAGGGTTGGGGGAGTCTACTGGAGCCAGCTCTTGGAGGACCCTGAGTATCAGGCTGAGGAATTTGAACTTCTGGGCCAGTAGGAGAAGCCAGTGAATATTTTGAGAAAGGGACCGATACTGTGAGAGAGCTTTGGGTAGCAAGCTGGCACCATATTCAGGGAATGTTTGGATTGTGAGCTCCAGTATGGTTTCAATCCATCCAGGGTTTGATATGTTGGGAACCTGAGCCAGTGGGACAAGAATACTAACTGTTGGGGGGTGGGGGCTAATTAGCATTGTAAAGGACCTTTCTAGGGAGCCTGCATTTACTTTTTTTTTTTTTTTTTAAACAAGAGGGCTACTATCCTCAGCCTCTTCACAAGCCACTGTCATTGCTCTGTTTCTGTGACTAACAGGTCTTCAAGTTGCCTACCATTTCCTCTTGATTGTGTGTGTTCGTTATATTTTCCTTACTATGATGGGGATGCCTGACACAAGGAGCTGAATCCGGCAGCTAAGGAGGAAGATTGTATTTTGGCTTTTAGTTTTAAAGGTTTCATTTTGTGATCAGCTGGCTGCATGTACCCGAGCCTGAGGTGAAAGAGAGCATCATTGCTGATGGGCATGCACCCCACAGTTAAGTCATTCAGATCACAGTGGTCCAGAGGCAGGTAAAAGGGGCCAGGTGACAAGGCTGGTCTCTCCAGAGCAGACCCCTAGTTTCCTTCTTCATCCATTTAGACCCCATTTCCTACCTTCCACCACTTCCCAGTAATGCTGCAGTATTATAAGACTATCAATGGACTGACTAATGTCTTGATTGGTCAGAGTCCTCAGAATGCAGCCTTTTCCCAGAAGCCTACCAGCTAACATGCAAATACCCAGTCCCTGAGCCAAGTGTATACCACCTTAAGGTGAAGTGTGGTAAACATGGCTTTCTATTCATGATGTTGTACAAGCTGTGCTCCTTTGGAAGAGTTAATATTTTTCTCCCCTTTTGGTAGACAGAGACAATGACTTTAATCCGTGGAAGACGTCAAGTTGTAGGCTCAGTCCAAATACAAAGAGATGCCTCATTTATTTCTAAGTGAGAATTGCCTGGAAGCAAAGCATTGAGTTTATAGCTGTATGTGCTTTTTTGGTAAAGAAAAATCACATGGTGAATTAACTTTTTAAAGTCAGGCATATAAAATATATATTTAGGAAGATTTTCTACTTTGATTTATTGTGTGGAATTTTACTCACTTTTTGCCACCTTTATTTGGTGCCATTTGTTTCCTTTTGAACCACTTGGTACAGGTTTTTCAAAAGCATGCATTTTCACTTTTGCCTATGGTTTCAGAGCTTTGAATGGATAAGTGATGTCACTGAATCTGAACCATTACTCGGCTGTGTTTTTCTCTCTTTGATCTCTACAGCATCATTATTACCCAAACTAGGGTAATTTATTTATTTCCCTGTCTCCTTCCTAAGTCAGGAAGGGCACGCTCTAAACAAACAAACACCCAAAGATATTTTATTTTATAATAATGCTCAAGTTGTACCTGATTTCAAATGGCACAAGTGTTGCCTGTGTGTCATGTCCATGAGACACTTTGATGAGAGAACTTGCATATAAGTTCCCAGAGTAATAATGCAGGGTGGATAAAAGCTTTCTTAGATTTCAGTGATGTTTATATTTGCCTGAGCAGTGTGTCTAGTGGTTTAAATTAAGTGAAACATGTCTTCAGGTGGGTGCACCTCTTAACTTGATCTGTTCCTTCCACAACTACTGGGTTCTGTGAGCCATACATTGGCCTGAGTTGTGTCAAGAGAACAATTTAAAAATGTTTCCCCTGCTGTGAAAAAATTTATCCTACATCAAGATGGTTAAGACTATGAGATATGAAGTGGGGTTGAAGTGGATATATATATGAAAAAGGCACAGGCACAGGCTTTAAAGTTCAAGGAGAAACAATTATGCTTAAGTCATAGTCATAGTCTTCTTTAAGGAAGACTCAGCGGGATTTGGAAGTATATAATTCAGCCATGGAAAGGTTATCCAATATTTAATGAGAGCAGTTAAGAGACTGGCAAAGCTGGAGCTGGGAGAAAGCCCTGGCCACTGTGGTTTAAGTGTCTGTTTATAAGGGTACATGGGGCATGTGGTTTATAGACTATAGTGTCACACAGAGTCAGAACAATTAGACAAGACTGTATGCTTTGTAAGAGTCAATGCATAATAAATAGAGACTAAAAACTTCATTCATGCCTATTGTGTATCTATCTAAGACCTTAGTACCAGAACTACTGTGCAAATCTAGGCCACTGAAAGATATAATTGTCTACAGTTGAGTGAGTAGACCTGCTGCTCCAATCTTCCCACCTTTGTAAGAGGCAGAAGGGAATTAGGAAGGAGACTGATCATGAGGTTTAGAAGGTAGATGGAAAAGTTGACAGTGGTAGAAGTTATAGGTTTGATTTGTCACCTTTCTGTCACTGTAACAAATTACCTGAGGTAACTAGGAAGAAAGGTATTTGGACTATGTATTTTATGTGTCTGTGAACAGGTGGACTCAATATGCTACCCCACCTTCATTTTTGGTTACAGAAGCCAGTGTTATGCACACTTGGCTAACACTCTATCAGTGTTCCAGTGGGCCACATCCTGGCTTTTCAGGTTCTTGTCAGAGGAAGGGCGCTTCATCATGTTTGAAACATAAGGTACAGGAAAATCATTCATCTCATGGTGGGGACATGAAAAGATAGGAAGAATAACAAAATTAAAGTTTCACAACCTTCAGTAACACCATACAGAGGAGATCGTGTCTCTACATCAGTCTCCGAGGCATGCTCAAGATCCAAGCCATAACGCTTGGTAGTGGGATCTAAGAAATGAGGTGGCAGGAGAAATCCAACCAGAAGGGAAACATCCAGTCTGTGTGACATAAAAGCTAAGGCTTCTGAGGGAGGTGGTGGTATGTTTAGTCAGGATGTGGGTCAGGTTTAATCCAGACAACATTGTGTGTATATGGATGAAGATTGAGGAGTTGTTTATGTAAAAATCATTTTTCAAAGGTATGGATGGCCAGAAAAATTATTGTGAAAGAAAATGGAGTGAGGTAGGAAGGAATTAGAATTATGGAACCCCAGAGTAGACAGAGGCAAGCAATCTGGTGGGGGGTGGGGGGTAGGGGGAGAGGAAAGATAGTACAGTAGAAAAAAGGAATCAATGACTTAAAGGAAAACTGTTGCAGAAAAGGGTTTATTTAGAAGGCTTAAAAGAGTCAAACCAAGAAAAGTTTAATGTGGGAAATTGGGAAAAGCCGTGTAAGGAAGTAACCGAAGGATTAGTGGAGTAGAAAAGGCAGTTGATGCTGACAATTTAAAAGCAAGTGCCCAGGAAGACAGCTTGGAAAGGACTGTGGTTGAGAGACAGTCCATGAATAAGGAGGAGAGAGGTAGGGCAGAGCACAAAGTAGCTTAAGGCCCTGTGTTCTGTTCTGAGCCCTGCATACACAATGTGTTCAGGGAGTCCAGCCCATGGCCCTGGGTAGAAGAGAACCTGCTTTGTGAGAAGTGAAGATCCTGTGAAGCCAAGCAGTGAGGTATCGCTTCAAAGGAAGCCTGGAAGAGAGGGACCCGAGGAGGAAGAAGGTGCTGGTGCAGAAAGCAATCCCTGACCAAGGACAGGAACTTTTAACTGTTTTCATCAGCCGACATGTTGCAGGAAGAGGAACAATTTAATGCCGCTTCAGTATTCTCTATAAAATAGTTGCTGAGGACATGTGGGTGGGGAATGAGGCGTGGCTTACAGACGGAGGAATGTGGGAAAGGATCAATGGAGATTGAAATGGAAGACAGAGACTGCCCCATGCATGTTAACTGTGTCTGTTCTATCATGCTCACTGTGTAGAGCAGCTGGCTGGAGTGGGCCATGCAAATGAGCCCATTCTGTGATTAGCTTTGATAAAACTTCGTTAGGGAATCGGAACCCACACAGCCCACAGAGTGGAGCCGTGGCATGGCAGGCCCTGGGTTCCACACTGGCTACGTGAGGCTGCTGAGGTTGGCAGGGGAGAACAGACAGAGATTTGGGAAGACCGCTGTTTTGATGCACGTTCTGAATGGGTCTGGAGGAAGGGAGTGAATGAGGACAGTGGGATGTTTCTTAGAGGTGATGAGGTTTTTGTCACAGCTGAGAGGAAGCAAGCATGGGAAGCAGAAGACTGACAAAGTGGGTTTCTCAAGTCCCTTTGTGTCTGGGCTTATGCCAAGCAAGGAGCGGCAGGAAGATGAGGTTAGATACTGTCTGGGGAGGGGGAGTGGCTAGAGTGGGGGGTTCAGGACTGATGCTCACCCAGCCTGATGCCATTCCGCAGCCATGTGTTTTTCTGTGCAAATCCATCACAGCACAGGCTGGCGTAGGTCCAGCAAGCAGAGCTATCATTTAGGTATGAACTTATATATGGGAGAATGATCACTTATGGATTGAACACTTCTCTGATTGCCCTGTTAGTTTGGAGATGTGTTTTCATGACCATAACATTTAAAGTTCGTCCAGAAGTTGATGAACCTGGCAGGGCCTAGTTGGCTGACTGCTGTCCCAGCTAATCTCACCTTGTCGCAGTGGGCTGATAGTCAAGAGTCTCCATTTATAGTATAAAAAGAGGGGTTCTTGTTTTCATGTGTCACCTTACTTACTTTGTAAAGAATGGTAGAATTTCCACATTTATTCTGAAATTGCTGCTCACTGCTACCCCTACACTATCCTTCTCCTGCTGGCTTGCTTCTTCAGGAGAAGCATACACGGACGACAGTAATGTCCAAGGCACTAGTTTTCTTAATGTAATCATGATTAAGTCCTGCCTCCTTGAGTTATTCCTGAGAAACCTTGCTTAATTTGATTTGGCATTCCTTAGGGAAGGCCCACTGATTGATTTTTTTTTCCTGTTAGATCCTCACATTTCTTTTGGCAGCGTAAGCTTGGCTTTAATCTGGGGCTTCTGATAGATTTTAACATTGTTTTCTGTACCTTCAAAAATGCGTTTGGAGCCAGGGATGTAGTTCCATGGCAGAATATTTTCCTAGCCTACAACTCAACCAGTGGGAGAAAAATATTTTAATTTCTCATGCTTAAAGAGATACTGTATGAAGAGAGAAGGTGATTATAAAGCTTGGCCCCTGGACCCAGGGTGCTGCTGAAATTATTATAATCTTTTTCTTTCTTTATTCTCATCTGAGTATATAATACCCAGTGACAGTTGGGGAAAGGGAGGTACCCAACATTAAGTACCTTATTCTAGGCCTGCGTTCTTGGTGTAAAGCTAGACTGCAGTACTCTTAGTAATAAGCTGGGACTTTCAGCTCTACATTTGTTCTTACTTCATAGTATTTCTTCTTTCCAATAGAAAAGAGATGGGTGTTCCACGGAGCAGAATTTATACTGCTTGCTGTTTCTATTAGTGATGATTGTGAACATATTTTTAGCTCCTTCTTGGTACCAGATCTTTCTCATAACATTTTGTGAATCTGTATTATATTTTGGTAACATTAATAATTTTTAAAAATCATGTAAAAAAGATGATTAGGTCCAAAGAATTAAACTGTAGAAAACCCAGCAGCAGGTGATTAAATGTTCTGACCCCAACACCGATGCTCAAAGGCATTGGTAGATGGATGTTTGTGGAACATCTGAAAAGTAGCAATGTCCCAGGATAGCTGAGGTCTGGAGTGTATAGTCACATGATAAAATTTCTGCATACTTCAAAGAACTATGAGACTGTTGCCCAGAGTCAGAACTGGAAGCAAAGGGAAAAAGAGATGTAGGACTGTCAATAATAGAATTTAAAAAAAAAGACTAGTTTCCAGTAAACTGAGGTCTTAGTACAGTACCTTTTGTAAAAAAGCAGCACATGGTATTTAAAACTCAAAGCTTCAGAGAGATGTTCAATTATCATCTTTGCAGCATATTGCTCTGTGTGATCATTCAGGTAAGATGGAGTGAGTAAGACTTAAGTGGACACATACTGTCTTTGTCTCTTCAGTTCTTCAGCTGGTGTATAACCGGCCTCAAAAATGCCAGAGTAGCCAGACAGAGGTGGTGCATGCCTTTAATCCCAGCACATGGGATCTACTTGTCTTCACTCTGTCTTCAGCATTGATGTTACAAGTGCATGCTGCCATGCATAGTTTACCCTGGAGATATAAACTCAGCTATTCATGCCTACACAGCAAGCTCCTTATCCACTGAGCCATCTCCTCAGCCCCTCAGAGAATATCTTACATCACAATAAATCATTAGGCTCCTGTTGATCAACGTATTCTATTACAGGACTGATAGAATCATGCACATCCTGGTAGTTATTCTGTGGAAATCATCTCCTCTTTAACAGAGAGCCTATTTAGAATCTAGATTCAGTGGGACTCTGGTTTTTAGTGTATAGATGGCTGTATTTGAATGACAGCAAAGAGGCAATGATCTTGAGACCTCAAAGAGAGTATCATCTTCCCTCCCTTTCTTTTTTCCCGAATTTTAATGGATTTCAAGAACAATTGAAGTTCCTGGTGGGAGTAAGAGTTGCCACTTGATTGAGTGTGATCATGGAGAGATGTCGATTTCAGGGGAACAGATATAGAAGGGGTTTTGTTGTAGGTAAACTTTCTCAGATCAATTGTATAGTTCAAGCTATAGAATCATTGACTTTAGATTTGGCAGGCTTAGAAGCAATTTGGACTAACAATAAAGGCAGTAGAAGAGTTGTTCTTCTTTTCTTGACATCTTGGCAGGGAGTTTCTACTTGAGATCATCCAGTAAGCTCACTAGCCTGGAAGCTCCGAGGGTGGGAACTGGCAGAGTCCTGCTCTCTAATCAAACCATAGCCTGTGACAGTGAGCCTGGGCCGCCTTCTCCCAACTCTACTTTTTGCAAAGTGCTACTTATTATCTATCGTTTCACTGAGCCTTGGTCATGGGCCTCAGAATAAAGGAACTTGCCAAATTAAATCGCAGTTTTGAGTACTTCCTAGTCTCTAGGTTCGGTTTTTACATGTGAGAGAGACAACAAGGTAGCAACTAACTAAGGAGTTTCTGAGACCTTGTAAGGACCTAAGGGTTTCTTACAGTGATAACATCCTAAAAAAGCTAACCCATAGTAGGCATTTTACATGGTCAGTTTTCATCTTATCCCATTTTACCCTTTTGCTTAGCAAAAGGTATCTGATTCCGTTATGGGAAATATTAAAAAATGAGAACCTGCCAACTCTCCATGTTCCTGCTCCTCTCATCCTGCTAATTCTCCAGTGGGACCAGACCATGCTCTCGGGCTCCAGCTGCCAGTAACTCTCCTCAGCCCTCATAGTGTCTCCTCAGCCCTCATAGTGTCTCCTCAGCCCTCATAGTGTCTCCTCAGCCCTCATAGTGTCTCCTCAGCCCTCATAGTGTCTCCTCAGCCCTCATAGTGTCTCCTCAGCCCTCATAGTGTCTCCTCAGCCCTCATAGCGTCTGCCTCTCTTGTTCCTGGACAGTAGTCCCTCTCCACCATTGGCGGTTCCACATTCCAGTAACCAAGTAAATCAAAACTCTTAAACCTTATAATTAACCAATCTGATATATCTATCAATAAATTCTCATTTAAAGGATGCCAATACAATAATTTCAGAGCCAATAATAATAATAATAGTAATAATGATAAAAGCTTTATCACAATTATTCTAACCTTATGACATCATAACTACCTGTGACTGGTAAAAGTCACATTGGTTCACATTCACTGCCATCTTGCCTTCTCCTTTCTCCAACTGAGACGCTCTCTGTCTCTGCAACTCTTAGCTCTGCCTCCCTTTTATCTGTCCAATCACAGGCCTCTTCTGCACTAATGTAATTGGACAGGGAAAATCCTGTGACATGGTTCAGAGTAGTCTCCCACTGGTGATCTGTTTAGAAAGGGGACCAGAGCAATTGTGATCACATGATTGGATGAGGGCCTTGTTTCAGGTCTTTAAAGGAACATTAAGTATAATTTGGACATCTTGTGCAGGAAACTCCCTTAGAGTTACTGTTGGCTTTCCTACAGCTGTGGTGGCAATGCCGTGGTTATGAAGAGTAAGAACATTAGGTGGTGGTGTCATGCTGGGAAGAAGGCAAAGGCAGGCTTCTGTCAGCATGCATTAGCATCAACTAAGACTTCTAACCCAAAACAACTGGCAGAAAAGTGAAAACTTGACTCAGAATTTGAGTCTCACTGTTGTGCGGTCTACATGAAAACAATCAGGCAGAATGATTTCCATTAGTCTTGGGATGTGTGCATGTATGTGCACACATGTGTGTGCATGTGTGTGTATTTCTCCCAACTTTGTTTAAAAACCATGTAAGGAATTGTTTTAAAATTACTATCTGACATCTACTTATAATGTTCATGTGAAAACTCCTCGTGTGTGTGTGTGTGTGTGTGTGTGTGTGTTGTAGTAGTAGTAGTAGTAGTAGTAGTAGTAGTAATAGTAGTAGTAGGTGCATATGAACACACATGTTCAAAATCACCATAGAACCTGCTAGGCTTAAAAATGGCCACTTATTTTTCCCTGCTTCTTCAAACTCTTTTTAATTTTTCCTTCCTATTGCTTGGCTAAATAATAGATTCTGTATAAACACCAAGAAGTAATTTCAGATTGTATGTTATCTATATTATAATATTTTTACTAATAAGCAAATTAGTAAGTACATACTGTAACAGCAAAATTAATTCATCATTTAAAGGAGTGTTTCTCAGCCTCTGTTTCTCAGTCCTCACGGGGGGCACATACTAAGTATTCTGCATATCAGATATTTGCGTTATGATCAATAACAGTAGCAAAATTACAGTTATGAAGTCGCAATAAAATAACTTTATAGTTGGGGTCACTGAAGCATGAGAAACTCTACTAAAAATAGAGTTGCAGCATTAGCAAGGTTGGAACCACTAATCTAAAAGGTAATCTGTAACAGAAAAATGCACATTCTTACAGAGAAGAAATTTGACATGTGAATTCTTCAAAAGAGTGTCTAGTATAAAAATCTGATTTATGTCCAAGTATGAAAATATTGTATTATAAAATGATTTTTCTCATTATTTTGGATGTTATATTTTCTTTCCCATACCTTTATAAATGACTACTAATTCAGTATATGATATGTGTTTACTTTTGTAGTTAAAACAGAGCCAATGAGCAGCAGTGAAATAGCTTCAACAGCAGCAGACGGGTCTTTAGACAGTTTCTCAGGTTCAGGTAAGGAACAAAAATGAGATTTTCCCATTCGCACTAAGCATTGCTTTTCTGAGCTTATTATTCGACTATATGTGTTCATGTCAGTGAGTATTTGCGGATACAGATGGAAGACACAGCTTTCCTCCAATAGCAAATGAACAGCCCCAGGCTTTGTAGTCCCTCTGATGTGTTTGCAAGTGACATTAGTTTCAAAAGAAGAAAGCAAATGGGCTTTTCTTCTCCTCTCTTCAACAAAATTAACTTTATATGTGAATGATGCTTCTCTGTTTATTTGTATCATTTTTTTTCCGATCATGCAAGTCTGCGTAGGCAAAATTTGACTCTTGAAAGCATCCTAAGTAGACTTAGTAGCATCAAGCGTGACTCTCATCTGAAGGGGGTCTATGTTAGGTTGATTCTGGGAAACAGTGTGGTATTCCTAGGTTTTCCTTACTTCCACATTAGCACATCCTCTAGAAAACAGCACACACACTTCATGTCTGTCAGAACGGAAATACTCCGAAGAACTTGATGGTGGCATAACCTCCTGTGAGACCTTTGCCACACACTTGCCATGACACCCAGAGTGGATTATTTTTATGAAAACTGATTTCTGTCAGAAGCACTCTTTAAGTTGTATACCTCTGTTGTATTGTCTGCTATAATTTTAAGGTCTCCTCTGTTTTTAAGATCTGTATTTTAGAATACTCTGCCTTCTCAGATTTATGACTGATGGTCAAATTCTTAGAATCATATATTTACAACATATCACAATGGAAAGAACTTACTTGCAGATATAAAATTAATTATACATGCACAATTTTGGTACTAATGATATTAGGTGGGAACAATAAGAAAATAACAGAGTGCATTATGTCATTTTCTTCTTTCAAAACACAAATGATGGCATATGGCTCCTCCCAGGCAATGTGATTTGAGCCATCATAAATTCATGGATATATGAAAATGGTCCCAGTTCAGGGCTTAATGGGATGAACAACTGAAAAATTATCCTAGTGGTTTGACAGTAGCAGAGGGAAAAACCAAGGTTGAAGAGCATCCACATGGGGATCTGGTAGAGATCTGGCCAAGATAGACTATTAGAAAGACATCCCAGACTAGATGGTTACACTTGGATCTGGGAAAAAAAGAGCAAAAGCTCACATGGAACCATGGGGGTTGGGGGCGTGTGGAAACTGACAGATTGGTTACCACATTGGAGGGGTGCATAGCACGGAGGACATGAAGCTGTGGGAGTTGGCAATGCCATTCCCTATGGGTACTTTGTGGGCAATGTGGATATACTACAGAGGGAGTGCTTTCAGAGTCCAAGGAGACCAGCAAGTTTTGCCTGGAGTTGTTTTAGGCTCTATGCAATGGGAGACACCAAAGGACAGGTTGACACTTACGTTAACTATTTATAGTTATGAATCCAAGAGAGAAGTTTTTCATTAGTTTGATTAAGAAATATTGAAGAATTGCGGTAAAATTTTGGAAGTGGGAATGGGAACATGGGGGATGCGATTCTTTTATGATGTAAAGTTTAAGTCATCTATAACCAATGGCCTTTGGGTCAGTCAAGCAAGACATAGAGAAGTAGAGCTAGGCACATGTGGAACATGTCTTGCCCTGTAATTCAGGGTATGTTGGATGAGAGTACCAACTGCCTGAAGATGCCAGATATATTAAACACTAAAGCTCAAAAAGTTTGCAGGTTGAAACTTTGGAGTACACAGGATGGTAAAGTTGGAATTTATTAATGTTGAAGCCAGAAGCCAGAAACACCCCTACACACACACACACACACACACACACACACACACACACACAAAGCATACATAATACCTTGCCACAGAGATGATTAAAGATAATATGTGAGTATTGAACTAGAAATAAAAGCAGAGAAGAATTTAAAGGAAGCACTGTCTATATGGCAGATTCATTCCTACACAGCTATTATACACGTGTGTAAATATGAACATGCATAAATACCTATATACAATGTATATGTAGAAACACACACACACCCCAAACAAACAAAACAGTGACCTGATAAAATCTTAGTTCTATGAAGTGAAAGGGCAGCGTCTATAGAATACGATCTTGGAAATCTATGGTGATGCATAGCTTTAGTCCCAACACTCAGAGCCAAAGGCAGGCAGAGCTCTGAGTTCGAGGCCAGTCAGGTCTACAGAGTGAGTTTCAGGACAACCAGGGCTACACAGAGAAAGTCTGTCTCACAAAACCAAAATAAAATAAAATAATACAAAATAAAATAAAAGAGTACTATCTTTAGTGTGAGCATGGTTTTATTTTTAAAGAAAAACAATTTCTTTCCTTTTTTTTAAAGATTTATTTATTTTATTTATACGAGTACACCGTAATGGTCTTCAGAAACACTAGAAGAAGGCATCAGATCCCATTATAGATGGCTGTGAGCCAACATGTGGTTGCTGGGAATTGAACTCAGGACCTCTAGAAGAGCAGTCAGTGCTCTTAACCACTGAGCCATCTCTCCAGCCCGAAAGGCAATTTCTTTGCAAGAATGTGTTTCTATATATGAGAACAAAAATGGTGTTTGTGTCTGGGTAGCAGTATACATTTTGAATTTTTTTTTCTGCTTTTGTCTATTTTCCAGAGTTTCTTTATTGGATGTGTGTGTGTGTGTGTGTATGGCACTTATAGATTTAAAAAGTAGTATTGTTAAATCACAAGTTAAACAGTCTTACTAGAGGAGGGTAACAGAATTTCAGAATTTGAAGAGATGCTGCCCCTTGTTAGCTTTGTATTTTCAATACCTGTGGCAAAGCATTCATCTTTGCTCAGTAAAGTAAAACACGAATTTGTGAATCGTGAATTCAGTCTGTGCTTTCCTCTGAAGAGTGAGGATTGGTGAGACCTGTGAGTTTGCAGAGTTGGAGGAGACAGAGAACACGCTATGGGAAATAGGAACGCATGAGGAGGCAGCTTAGAAATGTAAAAGAGGCCAGACATACAGTCAGAGGTCTAAACAAAGCTGGAGCTCTTGAACATGGACTATGTATTCACCCAGTATGTATTCACCCTGTTGGTTGCAACCTCTTTAGGGGTCACATGTCAGATACATGTCATATTAGATATTTACATCATGATTTCTAACAGTGGCAGAATTACAGTTATGAAGTAATAATGAAACAATTTTATGGCTGGGGGTCACCACGACCTGAGGAACTGTATTAAAGGGTCTCAGTGTTAGGAAGGTTGAGAGCCACTGCTTTAAGGCTTAGCAACCCAGGTTTCCAATCAGAGAAAAGAAAAGTCCTATAAGGCAGGGGGGTCTATCGTGAAGAACATCCAGGACAAACATAAAATGGACAATGTGTATAGGAGTCCCGAAGTCCAGGCTGGTTGCATTGTACCAGAAACAGCTGGGTATGAAAGCCTTGGCTTCCTCGAGTCCTCTGCAGAGGAATTCAGTTATTCCTTGAGTAATGTGAGTGGCTACAAGATTGTGAGCTAGAGAGGGATGTGGAGTGACTTCACTGAAGCACAGTCTTTGTGGTGGCAGGAGAGAGGGAGGGTAGAGTGTGATGGAGGCTGTACCTAAGTGTCCACATGGCTGCTGTACTCATCTCAGTGTGACATGGTGAGAAGCTGAAGCAGGGCTTATGTCCTGGATGAGGGCTGGGTGCGCAACCCATGTCTAGATCCTCAGGCTGCTTTAGGGCTGGGCATGTAAGCCATGGCTAGATAAGCAGGCTGCTTTAGGATTTGGGATGAGTGGATGGAAGAAGGACATGAGATGGTGACTGAGGTTTCCAGTTTCCATGGAGACTATGAGAGGAGTGTGTGCCTTGATGGTAAGATGCCATAGGAGATGGGTTCAGAGGTTGGTGTGCTTGTGTCCCCAAACCCCATCTTCAAAGATGTTACTTCTATGTATCCTGAAGACCTTGTATGTAAACCATGGGTCAAAAATTCTACCATTTTCTGGACAGCTGGTGATTGTGCTTATTATAGAGGTGAGGCTGGGGGAGATAGCTCATGCAGTAAAGTAACTGTGTGCAAGGATGAAGACTTACGGTTGATCCTATAACCCGCCTTAAAAAGCCAGTCATTATGACCCATGCTTGTATTCTTAGTCCTGGAAAGATAGAGTCAAGCTGCCCCTTGGGATTCACTGGCCACTCAGCCTAATCTGTGAGTTCCAAGCATGTCAGAGACCCTGTCTCAAAAAATAAAGGGATCAGTGTCTGAGAACAGATACCCAAGGTTAGCCTCTATCCTTTGCCTCCATATACCCCTGCACACACATGCACACATGTACACACATACCATGTCAATAACAGAAAGCAGGGCAAGGTTGGGGACAAATGGGTGGTGAGAATCAGAGAAGATTCTTTATTCATATAAACATTGTATGAACCACTTCCTGTGAATCATCTCACTTAGTCTTCACAAGGCTCCTATGAGGCCTAGCACTCAACCTCAGTAGTAGAAGCTGGGGGTGAAGGACTTGAGAGACCCCACATATGAGATTTGGGACTTGATTTGAGCTGAAGTTAACTTCTGATTCAGGTTCTATACTTAGATTCCACACCCTGTAGCCCCCAGTTCTCATTACTTTCATGTGCATGTACCCTCGTGTACACACACACACACAGACATACACACACAAAATGCATATACTTGGAAAACACATTTCACGGACTTACTATATGATAGCTATACTGGCTAGTTTTGTGTCAACTTGACACAGTTGGAGTTATCACAGAGAAAGGAGCTTCAGTTGAGGAAGTGCATCCATGAGATCCAACTGTAAGGCATTTTCTCAATTAGTGATCAAGGGGGAAAGGCCCCTTGTGGGTGTGACCATCTCGGGGCTGGTAGTCTTGGTTCTATAAGATAGCAGGCTGAGCAATCCAGGGGAACAAGTCAGTAAAGAGCATCCCTCCATGGCCTCTGCATCAGTTCCTGCTTCCTGACCTGCTTGAGTTCCAGTCCTGACTTCCTTGGTGATGAACAGCACTATGGAAGTGTAAGCCAAATAAACCCTTTCCTCCCCAACTTGCTTCTTGGTAATGTTGTTTGTACAGAAATAGAAACCCTGACTAAGACAAATTGGTACCAGCATAGTGGGGTATTTCTGTGACAACCTGACCATGTTTTGGGGAGGACTGTGGAAGGACTTTGGAACTTTGGGCTTGAAGATCCATTAGTTGTTAAGAGCTCTGTCAGATGTGTAGGAGCTTGGAAGATAATGTTGAGAACAGTGCAGAAGATGGAGGTCTGGCTTGTGAAATTTCAGAGGGAAAATTAAAGGCTCTTTTTAGGGCTATTGCTGTTTTGATTATGAAGATTCTGTAGTTCTGGTTAGCTGGGGCTGAAGAATCAGTTGTGATTAACAAGATACCAGAACTACTAAAGCAAAAACTTTGCATTACTGGAACTATTGATGTTGGTTAGCTGGAGCTAAGAAATTAGCGGTGATTAAGAAGAGACCAGCATCATTGAGGTGACATCTTCTGGGAAGTGTTTTCTGAGAGCACAGAGGCTGTGTTCCAGAGATAGCCAAGGTTGTACCTTGTGCTGTGGCTGGACTTGGTAATGTGTAAGGATCACCCAGGTGGTACTGGTTTTGAAGGCATGAAGGTGTCACGCAGAGCAGCTGAGGCTCAGCACTGTGAGAGGCCATGGAAGGCCATTGGTGTAGGTGCAGCCTCAGTTGCAAGTGGCGGCCCAGGACTGAAGGGGTTATGCAGTGTTTGGAGATGCCAGTACACCATGAGATGACCACCAAGAGCAGCAGCAGTGGAGTACAGGCATCTGGAGCCTAGAGGATGACATGTGTGCTACAAAGGACAAGCCTGGAGAAGTGAAGCCCTTGGAGGAGCCCAGAAGATCATGAGTTGGATCCCAGACATTGGATGGCTAGAGATTGATTTTTGCTTTTGATTGTGACTGTGCCCTGATATTTTCCCTCTTGAAGGAAGAAACTATTTTAGTGGAGCCCACAGTTAAGAGACTTTTAATTGTGAAAAGACTTTGGATTTTAAAGATATTGGACATTTTAAAGGGATTGACTTTTAATATGTAAAGACTGTGGGACTTTTGAAGTTGTTTTTATCTTGGGGATGAATAAGAAATTAAGGGTTGAGGCTTACTAGTGATGTGTTTGTGTGTCAAGTTGACAAGGGGTCAATTGCACTGGCTAGTTTTGTGTCAACTTGACACAGCTGGAGTTATCACAGAAAAAGGAGCTTCAGTTGAGGAAATGTCTCCATGAGATCCAACTGTAAGGCATTTTCTCAATTAGTGATCAAGGGGGAAAGGTCCCTTGTGGGTGGGACCATCTCTGGCCTGGCAGTCTTGGGTTCTATAAGAGAGCAGGCTGAGCAAGCCAGGGGAAGCAAGCCAGTAAGGAACATCCCTCCATGGCCTCTGCATCAGCTCCTGCTTTCTGACCTGCTTGAGTTCCAGTCCTGACTTCCTTGGTGATGAACAGCAGTATGGAATTGTATGCTGACTAAACCCTTTCCTCTCCACCTTGCTTCTTGGTCATGATGTTTGTGCAGGAATAGAAACCCTGACTAAGACAATAGCCAACTGTATCTCCCAGTGGTTTCTTTGTTTTAAGGAACGGTGACCCAGGAGTTGGAAAACAGACCTAGATCTAGAAAAGAATAGAGGGTGTCTCTGCAGTTTCCTTTAGTAGATGGCTTTTGGCATTTGTTTTATAAACAACTATTTTGAACTCTGATTGTTCAGGAGAGATAGTTCTTCTCAGCTACCTGAAGACACTCTACTTTGCCCTTGTCCTCATTTAATGCCTAGAGAAGAAGGGGAGTGGAAGAGCTTGTCCCTATAGGTGTCAAGACACCTACTTGTCCCAGACAAGTGTCAGGAATCCCTCAGAGTCTCAGTGTTTGGTTACTACTTCCTCCCTCCAGAAAGTGGAGCATTTCCCAAAGCTTCCCACGAGGAGGACAGGGCTTATCTTGCCATGAGATTGCTTCTGCAGCATCTTGCCAGGGGCTTGGGACCAAGTAGGTATTCAGTAAGTACCCAAAGCTATGGCATGTGAACCAGTTTGTCCTGCAACCCCTTTCATGTGGATTCTGTCCCTTCTAAGGTGACAGCAATGGTGGAAATCTGGCAGTGTGTGTGGCTAGAATGTACCCAGATCTGTTGGTTGTCCCTAGAACCAGTCTTATTTATTTGAATGGAGAAGGATAGCTCATCTCTCCTGAGATTCTAATCAAAATCTCCTCTTCTTCTAATTACCCATTGGGAAATGAAGTGTGACACACATAAATGCATTGTGAGACAAATGAGAAAGCATGTGGCTCTCTAAGTGCATGAGACATGACATTGAGAGTGGGATGCAGACGTTACGTGACAGAGCCCCTGATGGCAGTGACAATTAATGGGAGAAGAAAACAGCCATGTCACAGTCTATAAGAACTGCATCCACACTATGCATTTTAGTCAAGGGGACATTGGGAAATTTGAAGGGGAAAATATGTAGTCACAAATAAATGCATGTTGTTTTACACAGGTAAATTGTCCTACTTAAAACAACAGCCAACTTTTTAAAACTCTTCTACTACTGAAAATGGGTTTTTGCTTTTTGAATGAGTATTGAAGAGCATTTGATAGAAGCCTGGTAAATTTTTTGAAACAACCAGAATCAAGAGAATCTGCTTAAAAGAAAGTAAGTTTAGCTTTAATGCTGACTGCTTCCTTAAGGAGGAAAAATATTTGCTTGAACATCCAAGAAGAACACATACAGCTAACAGAACAGGAACACACAAGGCAGCCCAAGAACAAATAGGCTTTGCGTGCAACCTGAGACATTAAAGACATTGGGGGATGTAGATTTACTAAACTGCATTGTTAAATCAACACTGGCAAATGTGACTGACTCCCTTTGCCTCGCCAGAGAGATTAGACCATGTTTCTTGCTAATACATGCTGAGGTTTGTGTGTTCCTGCTGTGTATGGACAATCGGCAGGGGACCTATCAGTTTCCTACCTCTGATTCATCCCGGCTTTCCTCTGGGAGACAGCAGTCTACCATCAAAGCACTTTGAAGAGTATTTATGGCTATATCTTCGGTTTTAAAAAGTTTATTTAAAATCAGAACCATTCAATCAGCATGTATGTGCCCATCTCTTTAAAGGATCGTATTTATTTTAGGTGTATGGGTGGGTTACCTGCATGTGTCTCTATACCATGTATGTACATGGCCTGAGGAGGTCACAATAAGGCATCAGATTCTCTAGACCTGAGTTTACAGATGGTTGTTACAGATGTGTCGGTGGGTGCTAGGGATCAAACCTGTGTCCTCTGGAAGAGCTGTCCATGCTCTTATCTGATGACACATCTCTCCAGCTCTCTTTGACATGCTATATGAAATCACCCAGTCTACAGATCACAGAGGTCAGGTACAGTGTTACATTTGGTTGGTTGTTTCTGGTTTTCTGCATGTTCAGAAGTGTGATCCGCAGGTTCCCTGACTCACTGTGTGCGCTCTATGTCTGTTGTCTTTTTCCTCAGCTCTCGGAAGCAGCAGCTTTAGTCCAAGACCAGCTCACCCGTTCTCTCCACCACAGATTTATCCTTCCAAGTAAGATGTATTTTCTCTTAATCAGTATGTGACTTTTCTATGTAGACTTTACCTTATTCTAAGTCATGTCTTTGCCCATGTTACATCTTAATTTAAGTAGAAGTGAATTTTGTAGAGGCTTAATTAAATGCATATATATGTAAATTTATTTTAAGTACCGCCTGGTAGCACTGGAGTCCTTTGAAGTGCTTTGTCAATGCTAGTGGAAAGTTTAACTGTCAGAGACTCTTTAACTGGAATTTGTGATGCAGTTGTTCATTGTTACCTTGCATGTTCCCATCTAATGCATGGGCTTTCTATTTTCTGTCATTCCTGACAAATAGCAGATCATACCCACATATTCTCCCTACCCCTTCCTCACAAACTATGGCTGCATATGGGCAAACACAGTTTACCACAGGAATGCAACAAGCCACAGCCTACGCCACGTACCCACAGCCTGGACAGCCCTATGGAATTTCCTCCTATGGTGAGTCACTGGACCATTATTCTCATGATATATTCTGGTGGGCCGATGTTGTGTGCTCAAGTGCTTCAACAATGAGGCTGTTGGGCCACTTCTCAATGTTCCCCATTTATTATAAAGTCTCTGTAATTCTTGCTAGTGAGTTTTGTGCAGACAGTGACCTCTTACCATGAGGTCAGAGGTAGTTAACAGGTTGCCTGGGTTGTAGGCCCCTTACTTACCTTTCTCTCTGCTTATATCTGAATTTGGTATCTGAGCACTTGGCTCTGGAATCCAAAGTATTTTTGTGCATATTTGTGATAAAACTTCTATGAATGAAGTCTTTTGGTGTAAAGATCCATTTCCTGTTTATCAGATACCCAGCTATGATTAAGGAAGTACATGCAGAATTCAACAAACTCTTGCTTGCCCCAAACCTGGGGGTGGTTACATGATCAAATTTCAGCATTATCACCCATTAGGAAAAGTGATCTATATATCACCTCCCGCACCGCACTTTGAAGACGAGGATCAGGAAACAGTCAAAGCTCACATGCCATTTGCTCCTTCCCACCTGGAGATTATCTTTATCTTGGTGTAATTTAACTCAATTGTGAATGGGCCAAAACCTGTAAATTAAAAATAAATCCAGCCAAATCCCAAAGTTCTGTTTACAGAAGACTTCAAATCCTAAATACATTTTCTTCAATGAGTTGTGATTGCATTTTTTTAACCAATTAAATCAAATAAAATATATTAATATGGGGCATTTTAAAGAAAAAAAACCCACAGAACAATCAAGAGAACGCATATAAGTACTCACAGAAAGAGACTAGAAGAGTTGGTCCTACTGTAGCTGATACGATGGATACAGTTTGACACCTGTTCCATTAGACTTTCGTTGGTACAAGTTTTGTGTCGTATACTTTCCACCACTCTACTGAAAGCGTGGGTGTTCTATTAAAGTATTTTACCATTCCTTAGAAGCTAAACAACTTTCTTCCATTCAGCACTATCTCCTGACCTCAAGTAATTTGACCATCTATTAGTTTCTTTTAAAATACAGAGAAATCAAGTGTAACTTACATATGACTCCGGATTCTGTAGATTTACTTCAAAACCCACCAGAACTCAATACCATCTAACATGCTGGCTTTTTAGAAGCAGGCTTTAGAAACATCATTGAAAAGAATTTTCTAAAATTGTCCTTCATTTCTGTGACTTTCATTCCGAGTTTTTCACTGTAGTAGATAATAGATCAAGTTGGTTTTTTTTTTTTTCATAATAGTCCTTTAGACTACTCGGGATGAAGAAAAGTCCCAATCTGCATCGTATGCTGTATGCTGCAATGTGGATGAAAGCAGTCTTCAGTTTGTGTGCTCAGAATTGAATTTGTAGAAAATTGCTTGTCCTGCCCATGGACTTCCCACCTGTGCTGCCAGGGGAAGTGACCCTGCCCACTGCCCTCCTCATCTTCCTCTCTTTAGTCTTCTCCCCATGCAGCCACTGTGGGGTGGGAGACTTTCATAGTGAGAATAGCAAATAAGAGAGAAAATAAATTTCTTACGACTTAGATTCCCATCTGCCCACAGGCTCCTAGGAAAATGGGTTTTCTGCCCATGAGTAGATTAGTGTTTTTCACCTCCTCTTGCTTCTCCATGTCTGTTCTTGCCCATTTCCCCATTCTGAGTCTCCAAGGGAGAAGCATGTGGCCCAGTTAGGGCTGGAAAAAGATTCACCCTTGAGTGGAGACCGAAGGGAGAAATTCCCTACTGGTGGCAACATGGAAATAATGGAGTTTCTAGAACTGTCCAGCCACCTGTCTAGGCAGGTGTGTTTCCAAGGATTATTTACATGTTTTGAGTTGTTCATTGACTTGAAATTACCTGTACATAGTACGTCATATTTTCCCATGTTAAGATTGTACTCAGTTTTCAAAGCTAAGGTCATCATGAGGTATTCAGAAATACTCAAGAAATGAAAATAGCCTCTTCCAGCCCAGTCAGGTTCTTCCACTGCCTTAGGATAATTACCTAACTCCATTCTACCCACAAAATTCCCCTAAAATAGAAATAAATAGCCAGACTTCTGTGTATCCTAGATCCTAAAGATATAATTTATCTTCAGTGAAAACCAAGATTATTGAAAAATGTGAATTCTCTTGGCAGGAATGTTTCTGTCTTCCCTCTGTGGGAATTAAGGACAGTTGTTCATTTGCATGATTGCCTTTAATTATAATTAAGACCAGTGGCCTACCTCTGTGTTGCCAGGTCTCAGTCTGGAATGAGTGGACCATCCTGGTGCTTGAGGAAGTATTTGAGGCCCAAAGTAAATTATTTTTCTGTAATTTTATAAAATATAAACTTGCATTTATTACATAACAATATAAATTCAAATGTAATTTAGCCTACATTTAGAAGAATTACACTTAAATATTTAAAAATTAGTGGGAATAAAAGGAGCTACTGGCCACATTCACAGGTTTCTTAATCATTCTACTGTTTTTGAGGTTGAGTTCTTTAATATTCTACTGTCTTAATGCTTCCTTTCCAGAAAGATCTAGATCAGTGGCTCTCCACCTGTGGGTTGCCACCCCCATGAGGGTCACATATCAGATCTTTATGTTATGGCTCATAAAAATAGCAACATTATAGTGATGAAGTAGCTATGAAACAGATTAAGGTTGGTGGTCACTACAACATTAGGTACTGTATTTAAGGTCACAGCATTAGGAAAGCTGAGAGCCATTGACTTAGATACTTGGAAGAAAGTTCCCCCACGTTGTTAGACCCTGTGGTGCTTTCTTTGACTTCAGAATGTCTTGTGCACTAGCATCAAAGTTGAGAAAGAAGATGGCAATGGTAGGAACTCAGTTGCTACCTCTTAGGGAAAAGGAGATTTAGAACTGAAAAACTGTGAGGCCAACCTTTCATTGTGATTATTTCTTGACTATGACAGAGTGACCTACCCTAGTAAAATAGCAAAATGAGTTACGGAAACGATGTCTCAAGAGTTCTGCTTTCTAGAAATGCAGGAAAATCAGAGAGAATCGTGTCAAAATTCAAATCAAGACATTTTTAAAAACTTGACCTTGTGGTTTATGGCTTCCAACTGTAAGCATCCATGCTTTGTGTCCCTGCAGCAGAACTGTGGGAATTTGACTGGGTAGTTGTGGGGTATATACTTGTCTATATTTACCAGCTTCTGAAAATGAACAGATAGATCAGCTGTCACTAACTGATTTAGGTGCATTGTGGGCAGGCATCAAGACGGAAAGTGGATTGTCACAGTCTCAGTCACCTGGACAGACGGGATTTCTTAGCTATGGCACAAGCTTTGGTACCCCTCAACCTGGACAGGCACCGTACAGCTACCAGATGCAAGGTCTGTATACAGCCTCTTGGCTGTTTCCCTTCAAATGTTGTCTATTAATTCCTAAAGCAAATGTGACGCTTAGCTGGGAGTTGATGAGGCCAGTGACCTGGGCTCAGAGACAGGATGACAACACATTTCAAATTAGGTTCTTCATTTGCTGCGCTCTGAACCAAGATTTTCTATTGATATGAAGGAATTACAAACAATGATCTCTCCAGGTGGTACTTCAAATGCTCTTTTTATTTTAAATGCTGAAGTCTCTGCTTTTGTGTCTGCTACCATTTAGAAAAAGAAAATAAACAGTAAGGGAAGTTGGCCACAGAAGAGGCTGTAGTGTGGTATGTAGAAGCCCCTGGATTACCAACCAGCTTTTTTCTATGAGGAATATGGTTTCTTCATTTTAGTGATGGGATGGATAGTGTTAGGGGACAGCACACTCTGATCTATAACTACATTACATAATGTGTATTGACTCACTGACCTACCAAAGACCAAATCAAATGAACACAGATCCCATTACAGCTACCAAATGAAGCCTCAGGATAGTGCTTCCAAGAACCAGTGTCTGGGTCTCTGTTTGAAATTGCAGACAAAACATGGTGCAGATACAATTCAGGTAAAATGGCAGCTCAAGTACGGCTTGTCAGAGCCTCTTCAAGACTAATAAGATAGCACTTGTAATTAGCAGATTGTTAACTGCCAGTGCATCCATAAAGTACTGGAGAAAACGTTTCTTATAACTAAACATTTTTCTGATACTTTTTTAAAATACCAGACATCAGATTCACAAACTAATTGTGGTTTACTGTGATGCAAAGATAGTTAACTTGACTCCTCATTCCTGCTTCCGGGCTGAAGGATTTTTTTTTGGATGATTTTCATTTCTTATGTTTATTATGTAGTTACTACATTATTTGTGGAGGATAAATTAGAAAATATGGAGGAGCAAAAGTACTTTCAATCATCTATTACAAAAAATTCTTACCATTCGTATATGTGTGTTTTAACAATGAGGAGATAAAACTGTTTTCTTCTACTCATTAGCATTATCTATCTTTCATCAATGCTTTATTATATTGAGGTTCTTAATTTTTTATACAATTTCTTAAGTGTATATATACATTATGATTTTTATTGGTTTAGTTTTTACCATATACCAAGTTAAAATTCTATTGGTCGAGATCCAGTAATTTTTCCCATTTGTTTTTGCATTTAGTATACAAAAAAATGGCTTGAATTATAAAGTTTTGATATGTCTGTGGCTAAAGAATAGAACAGGGGAGGGGGAGGGGATAGGGGATTTTTGGAGGGGAAACTAGGAAAGGGGATACATTTTAAATGTAAATAAAGAAGATATCCAATAAAAAAAAAAAGAATAGAACAGTTTTATAGGAGACAGAACTTATTGGCAGAAGAAAACTACTTATTTGCTAGCTTCCAAAACCTTTAAGTTGTCTTGGAACAGGTTGTACACATACTGAGTTTCAACTGAGTAGAGACAGAGGAGGTACAAAAGGAGGAAAGACTTCACTGATGAGTTTCCTAGACCAGGAGCAAAGGAAGACCTCATGCAGCAAAGATAGAGAGAGACAACCAAATGCATTCAGCCACTGTGGATGCCCCCAGACTGTGAGGAATATAAACAGGGTGTGATGGGGTCCCATTCCCCACCAGGCGTCTGAACCTGATAGAGCAGGAGCAATGTCAAGTGGCAGAAATGAAACACCCTCTGAGCAGAGAAGCCACTGCAGACTTCTAGAAAGTCTGGTGTTAAAACAAATGGTTGTTTTGTTTTGTTTAATATATTTAATTGTACAGTCTATGTGTGGGTGTTTTACCTACATGTATATATGTGTACCACATGCATGCCTGGTGCCCATGAGGGTCAACAAAGTGTCTTAGCTCCCCTGGAATTGCAGTTAGAGATAATTTGTCTGGGTCCTGTCCAGAGTAACAAGTGCTCTTAACAGCCGAGTCATCTTTTTAACCCAAGACAAATGGTTCTAAATGTATTATAATTTTTTTATTTCGCTCCTCTAGTCATATGTCCTTAACTGTGTTTTGCTTCATTGTCAATCAATAAAGGATTAGGATGCAGAGCACCCGGCCTTGGACTTAGATACCTTGAGAAATAGTGATTTGAACGTGTTTACCAATGTGTGTGAGGAAAGAAATATTTATACTGTCAGATGTTTTTGGATTTTAGGGACATTTCATACGCGCGCACGCACACGCACACACACCATAGAGAGACTGACGGTAGGGACGAAAGCCCACACTAAGCAGGAGACTTCGTATTCTGTGCATGTGCAGCTCAGCTCCAGGGAGCTGCCTGCTCAGAGCCCCAGAAGTGCTGGCATCACTCCAGGGCTGGCTGGATTTACGCAGGTGTTAGGGATTTTAACTCAGGTCTTCATTATGCCTGTGCTGTGAGTGCTTTAACAATTGAGTCACCTCAGCCACTTCCAAATGCACCCCTATTAAATGTAGCATGAAAACCTCTGCAGTTGACTTGTGATATTGTATGCCTGTCTGTGGAGTCTCTTGACTTTGAAGCATCTTTTCTGGTTTCTTTCCTTTTTAATTTTATTTTGTAATACAGCCTTACTATATAGCCCAGGTTAGCCTCAGACTTGACACACATAGCCAGGATGGTCTTGAATTCCTAATTCTATTGCCTCTGCCTAAGTATTGGACTTACATACATGTGCCACCAGACCCAGCTCAAGTATCTTCCCAATACATTTCTTAAGATTAAAAATTATGTATGTGTCTAGGTACATGTCTGTGTGCGGGGATGTACATATGGGGTAGAGGGGATGCTAGCAATGGAGTTCAGAAGAGGGCATTAGAAACCCTGGAGCTGGAGTTACACATGGCTGAGGGTTCCCCAGCATGGGCACTGGAGCCAGCAGCCTCTGGTCCTCTTCAAGTACAGCAAGCGCGCTTAACCACAGAGTCTTCCTCTCCAGTCCCCCAGGACATGTCTTAACAGTACGTCTGCATCGCCTAGAAAATGACTTTCAAACTCCTCAGATTGTGTTAATCCATAATGAATAACACTGCTCCTTTGTTTCACTTCTTCTTGGGCTGGGCATAGACTGGATATTTGCATGACCAATGGTTTAATTCCCAAACAACAACAAAAAAAAATTAATCTGCCAGCTAGAAGATGGGTCAGAATGTATTTTGGCAATCTATGGTGACTTGTTTGTTTGTTTCTAGTTTTCTCCTTCAAGAGGAGCTTTTTACTCTTTGAAGCATAGGGTGGGTACCTAGGGTTAGCTGCTAGTCCCCAGGGAAAACACTCTAGTAGTTTAGATGACTTGAGGATACTGAGGGGTGGTGCCTGCTTCATCTAAGCGTCCTGTTGACTGACATGAAGAAAACAGGTACCCATCACCTGTCCCATCACATTTGGATGCAAAGAGACAGTATAAAGATGAAGTTAGAGAGCTTTGACCCTGGTTAGAGAATATGGTTTTGGAGCCAGACAGCCTCCTCATGGTCCTAGCCCTGCCCTCTGCCTCCATTCCTCTTTGCAGAGACAAAGGAGATGGTACCTCCCATGGGAACAAAGTAAAATGGAATTAAGATGTACAAATTACTCTGAGCCACGTGGACCTCACTCTGACAAGTCCTGTGGTGACTTTTTCCTTACTATTTCCTCTGTGCTGGTGATCAAGTGTTTGTTGATAATGATGTTGGTGGAGGAGGAAAACGATGATTCAAATTTTGTGATAATTCCAGATTATGAAACACCATCTATCTCATTTTCCAAAGGGGTAAGGTATACTTGTGAGTTTGTAAGTGTAGTGTGTATTTTGCATAATATATTTCTATATATGTGAATAAAGTATGAATAATGCTTAATGTATTTAATAAAATATATTTTTAAACTTTTTAACCAACAAAAAGTTCCAATAACACTATAACCAAAAAGCACAGAAAAGAAAGGAAAACATTTAAGCAAGAGCTAAATCTATATAATGTTTTAACATGAAGGGAAAATTACTGCTAAGAAGACGGGGTAGTGTATGATTTTAAAGGGGTGTGGGAGTGGGCAGGCAAAAGTAGCAGGAGCAACAAAAGGAAGTTGGATAGAAGAAAGATTGTGCTAGTGACTGTGGTGATGGGGGCTAGCAAGTGAGAGCAGCAGGGAACAGAAGAATCATTGGCAAAGAAGGAATTTCAGCCTTTCAGTTTGAGAAAGGAGTCAGCCATACTGTCCCCAACTCACCCTAGACAGCCATACTGTCCCCCACTTACCCTTGACAGCCATACTGTCCCCCACTCACCCTTGACAGCCATACTGTCCCCCACTCACCCTTGACAGCCATACTGTCCCCTACTCACCCTTGACAGCCATACTGTCCCCTACTCACCCTTGACAGCCATACTGTCCCCTACTCACCCTGACAGCCATACTGTCCCCTACTCACCCTTGACAGCCATACTGTCCCCTACTCACCCTTGACAGCCATACTGTCCCCTACTCACCCTTGACAGCCATACTGTCCCCTACTCACCCTTGACAGCCATACTGTCCCCCACTCACCCTTGACAGCCATACTGTCCCTCACTCACCCTTGACAGCCATACTGTCCCCCACTCACCCTTGACAGCCATACTGTCCCCCACTCACCCTTGTCAGCCATACTGTCCCCCACTCACCCTTGTCAGACATACTGTCCCCCACTCACCCTTGACAGCCATACTGTCCCCCACTCACCCTTGACAGCCATACTGTCCCCCACTCACCCTTGACAGCCATACTGTCCCCCACTCACCCTTGACAGCCATACTGTCCCCCACTCACCCTTGTCAGACATACTGTTTCACACTTGCTCTTGACCTTGTGCTTCTACATTGAGAGCAAGGAATGATAGGAAGGAAACAAAGCAGAAGATGATAGTCATTTAAACATCAAGTTTTCTATAGTTCAGATGCTTGGGGGAAGCTGTGTGTGACAGAGTGTGCTTATAATCCTAAGACTCAGGATGCCAAGGCAGGAGGATTGTTGGGTTGTGGCTACATTGTACCAGGGCTGTATATCAAGACTCATCCTAAAATAGGCAAAGGAAAAAAGTGCAGGAAGAAGGCAGGCTGTAACGGGCTCTGCTACATGGAAGACATTAATGCCCACACAACATAAAACTGAAGCAGCATTTGTTGAGCCCTTTAGAATCGCAAGTGCTATTTTCAATTACTTCACATATACTGTTTCAAGCTTTCCAAAAATTCTGAGCATCTTGCAGAAAGAAGACTCTGAAACTCCTAAGGAATGTGTTAGCAATTCATTCAATTAGTATATTATGACTAGCTTCTCAACGATGGCTACTTAACGTCACAAGGGAGAATGGTGTAGCGCCGTCTGATCCTGCCTCGGGTAATCATGTCTACAGGACAGGCTTTTGCAACCACACAAGCCTAAACATGGCTGCCGGAACTCCCTGTGTCTTCTGAAGGTAGACTTGGCCCTGGGAGCAGAGACACATTGCCTATAACTCACTGGATAGTCAGTTTCTTCTCTGCTTAGAATTCTTGAGAAACAGTTTAGAAAAACTAATTTCTGAGTTCTATCTGAGTTTGAACCCTTCAGAGCTGCCAAATAACACATTCCGTCAGCAATTCATGGCCTTCTCTGCACTGTCCTTCCTGGGCGCCACGCTCTGACTGCTTCTGTAATGGCAACGAGATTCAGGGAGTCCAGCACTTGCGATTCTCAGGCATCAGCTATTGTTTTAGTGTACATCCCTCATTAAATATATCTCTGCATTTCAGAAATCTGCTTTTTACCTTTGCAGCAAGATCACTAGGCAATTTTTTCCTGTCTAATTATTTTGGTTGTGATTTTTGTGAATGATTATAAACTTAACTTCAACTGAGGGAGACAGCAACATCCCATACTCTCAGTCTCTGTATAGTTCACCCCAAGAGAGTGAAGTCTTTGTCTTTTCCATTGGTTTTCTTTCTGCTCCCCAGTGTTCTCTTGCGTTGCTGGGAGAATATTTTGGATGGTCTCGGGAGGCTTTTCTCACATGCAAACCATTTGTGGTTGAACAGGCTTGAAGGGCCGGCTGCGCATCAACAGGGACGAGAGGCTAGAGAGCCTTGGCTTAGGCGTTCAGAAAGCATGGGGAGAGTTTTCAGTGCTGCTCAGCAGTCAAAAGACACAGGCACCAGAGCAAAGGGAGAGTCGTATGAGGGGATTTGCATGTGCACATGTGAGTCTGTACAGGAGTAAGAAAACCACTGAAGTGCATCTATTCGCCCTTGGTTCACTGGTCTCCCCGAATCCTTGCCAGCTACACCATAAACCTTTCTATGTCTTTTATATAAAAGAGGCAGCTGACTTGCCAGCAAGCATTCAATGTATATATGTATTTAAAGCAACAGTACAGAACTATTGCTGCCCTTGTTATCCACATAAACACCATAGATCACAGAGAATATTCACTCCATCTAGCACAGAACTCCGAAAACTCTGTTGTAGGGAACGTGGAACTTCTCTGGATTAGAGGTAAGGAAACATAGAGTTGAACAACCAATGATTTCCAGGCACACACAAGAACAATGGAAATTAAAATAATATCACTTAACTGATACCAGCTCAGCTGTGAGGAAAGCCACCTTTCCATGACAGCTTAATTCTGTGGATCATAGACTGTCAAAGGCAGCACCCTCTTTATTCATATTTCTATCCCCAGTGTCTAATATTAATATGCCTGAAACATGTGCATGTTTTGTTGGAATTGGAGAGATCTATAGCCCAGTGATAGTTAGGATGTAATATCTATAGTCCATGATAATTTATAGGGGGAAAGATTTTGAAATTTCGTGTGGTAAATTTTCTTTGAATTTACCATCATAGTATATATTTAAAGCAACCTGTGTCCTGATTTTCCTGAACAGCTGTCAGGGCCGTCATGGTAGATGTATACAATGCCTCCTTGGGATTTCACTGTTCTCTACTAGCAGTTATATTATCGGATATCCTGTCATTCCAGTCTAGGGCAGGTTTCAGAATTTTCCAGGAGACACAGGAGGCGCTACAATGAGGAAAGCACTGAATCCAGTGGTTGCAGAAACTGATTCATTTCTTTGGATGCACTTGCTTTGATAAAGAACTCTAAGTTTTTCTTTGCAAGTGTTGTTTGTTTTGCTAAAGAGGCAGAGGTTGAAACTAGTGAGGAGAAACAATATGTGAAGGCAGAAGCTTGCGAAGGGCCCACGGGCCCACCTCTCCCCACTCATCATGCATGAGTGAAAGAGAGCATGGGTACATGTGCACATGGGTCTGTTGTGCATGGTTGCATGTGCACACAAGCCCACCTCTCTCCACCATCCTGTATACGTGTGTGCGTAGGTGCATGTGAGCGTGTGTGCACGTGTGTTTGGGTGTGCACGTGAACAGGGTGAGGGGAAAATGGTGTAAGAACATTGCTGCTGTCTCCATTCAGTTCCTTTCTAAGGCTCTTCAGATGTACAGATAAATTGTTCCAATTTACCAGATACTTGGCAACTTGTAGGTTTTCTTTATTTATACTTCAAGTTATTTGCTTTAGAAATTGTATTCTACAAGAGGAACTTTATCAGAGATACAGCATTAAGAAAATTCACAGTCAGTCTTTAAAAAGAAAATCTATTAAGGTTTTTGAGAACTGCATTTCCTGGCTCATTGACACCAGAAGGTTAGGTTGGATCATAGCCTTATTTTTAATTTTCCCCTTAATTGCTTTTATTACTTTGCCTGTCACCTCATACTTATTTTTAAGTTCTTGGCTTTTTTACATCTATTTTTTTGCTAAGTTGCTCTTTTATAAGGTAACATTCCATTTGAGCTCTTTGGCATCTTGTGTTATTTCAAGTGTTGGAAATTACATGGAAATCCCTTGAAATCTAGCTTTAGCCATAATTTGTGACCATTACCAATTTTATTGTCTATATGAGTTGTTTTTAGTTAAAATATATAGAAACTTATCAGGAAAGATGAATGGATTACAGCCTTTATTACCTAAGTAAAAACTTTTCTTTGAAAATAGACTGGAAGCAAAGGGGAAACGTGGTCCATTAAGCCCCGTCTTGGATGCAGGGGGAGGCCTGGCTTCCCAGTAGCCCATCTGGCTTTGCAAGGTTTCCCCATGGACTTGTGCTAACTTCTTCCACAGAGATTGCACCCGATGATGGACATAACCCATGGCAAAAAAGGCTAGGGAAGGAAAACAAATGACATGTGAAATTATATGAGGGACAGACGGTGTCCTGCTTCCAGAATAAATGCTAGAAAACACTCTAAAACATGGGAAGTACGTACAAGCCCCAGCAGGTCCCAGTAGGTCCCAGCATTCTCATGTTAGCTGGATTCTGGTTTTTAATGTGAGCCCTGTTCTCTGTGAAGTAGACCCTTGACCTATGTTTTACTTTATTTTTATTTTTTATTTATTTATTTTTTTTTAGCTTTTTGAAGTTAGAGATGGGCATCATTCTCCCAGTGAAATCACACACAAAATACAAACCAATACAGGCTGTGTTCTTAACTGAGAAAAAGTAGTAGAAACATTTTAATGAAAGTTTTTTGAGGGATGGTGAATTTTATAGGTACAGTTGTTTCACACAGGGGAGCCAGACAGAGTCTCTCAGAAATACTGTTTCTTGTTTGCTATGGTTGACAAAGTTCCACCCTTTCTCTGTAGGAGCCTCTGACAATGGCAACAAGAAACCAGAAACCTATCTCTGGGTGACTTCTATGATGTGCCAGCCTAATAAAAATAGTGACCGTCACGCCTTTTAGGAATGAATCAGTTTGATGCCAAATTTCTCTATTAAATTTCCTATATGTCATTTTCTCTGTTTTTTATTGTATATATTATTTTTGTCTAAACCAAAATTAATTTCAATCTTTTGACTATCTGAGATCATGCTACCATTATTGATTCTGAGAGTTTGTGTGGTAGATTAGAAAACAGTAACTCTGAGCATAGTAATAATGGCTATTCTCTAGCAGAGAAACAACATCCCATCCCTTTGCTGGATGAAGATGAAGAGCCTACACATTGGCTAATTTTGGAAATAACTCAAGACACAAAGTGGAATTGTTGAAATATAAATGCACTCTAGAAATAGGATGTGGGAAAAAGGCAGACTTAAGCAAATTGAAGCAGTGCTGGAAGGCATCACAATACCTGACTCAGAATACATGCAGAGCTATAGTGACCATCTTATATAGATCTAATCTAGACCACAGCGTTAGTATGAAGTCAAACACCAGTGAAACAGAACCAAGGGCCCAGAGGTAAATAGTCAACTAATTTTTCAGTAAAGGTGATAAAAATGTACATTAAAAGAGGAGTGCCTTTTTCAGTAACTGTCATGGGAGAAATCAGCCATTCACATGCAAAGGAATGAAGTTCCATTCTCTCTCACTGTATGTAACAATAAACTCACAAATGGAATAGAAACATAAGCTGGGCAGTGGTGGCGCATGCCTTTAAATCCCAGCACTTTGGAGGCAGAGGCAGGCGGATTTCTGAGTTCAAGGCCAGCTTGGTCTACAGAGTGAGTTCCAGGACAGCCAGGGCTATACAGAGAAGCCCTGTCTCAAAATACAAAAAAAAACAACAACAAAACAAAAACAAATGAAAAAACAAACAAACAAAAAAGAAGGAATAGAAACATAGATACTTTTGCATTCTGAACTTGAAGCTTTTCATATACAAGCAAAACATATTTTCATCAATACATGTATGATATACAGTCAACATCTAACTTAGAGTGAATAAGCTCTTGGGTGTTTGTCCTCTAGGTTGGTGTTCTGCTATGCTGCTGAAAGCTTAACTGCAAACTCTCCCTCCTATGCATATGTACCCCCACAAGATCACACAGACTTTTGAGCATGCACACACATCACATATAGATACATGTGCAAAATAAATACAACAAATGAATTAAAGAAATTAGGCACAGGATGTAGAGATGAAAAGTTTGCTCAAAACTGACTAGGGAAGAACCCATGATATCATTTATTAGTGAGCCAGGGTTCCCAGAACACAGTCAATATACACAGGAATAGTCAAGATTATTGGAAAAACAAGTGTTGCCTAGACCTTGAGGAATGGGGTAAATAAATGATGAGGAAAAGCATTAATTGAGAGGAACAGGGTCACTGGAGGCTTTCACAACTTTTTGACCACGTTCTGGATAATTGACATGGTGGACCATGAACGGAGGGCCTTGGGAAATAGATTAGATCTGTCCTGGCTCCTCGTTCCAGCTCTACATCCTAAAGCCCAGCCCACATCTCCAAGCCCAGATGCACATACATACTCTAATATTTATTGTAGCTCCCTTATTCTACTCCATCTTTGAGAGGAGACTCATAACAACTCCTGGTCTTGCTTTGCCAATATCAGCATTTGAGCTTTAGGAGTCTTGGATTTCCCCAATGCTTTTTCTCTTCCTGTGTTTTTCTTTAAAAAATGATCAAGGGACCCCATCATACATTTTCAGATCCCCTTCCTGTTTCTCTATAAAGCTTCCTTTTGCTCTCAGCTCTCTCTGGGCAGTGTTATGCTTCTGTTCCAGGCTGCATAGTGGCTTCAAGTCCAAGGTGAGTCAGCTCCCTGTCCAAGTTTCTGATGTCTCCTACCTCAATGTAAACTAACACTTTTCTCCATTGTCCTAGCGAGTTTGTGGAATTTTAAGATGTGTTGATAGAATAAAACTTGGTTTTATCATAATGGAGATATAATCTCTTTATTCAATAAACAGCCTCAACTTTAAAAGACCACTGAACAAGAAAATATGTTGTCTTTTAGAGATTTTCTAAAAGAAAATTTATTTTCTACTGATTCTGATGAATCTCTTCCCCCATGACAAAGAAAGTGTGGTTTCTTGCCAAAATAAACTCTTAGTAGATATGATTTTCTTAAGCTATTGGGTAGACGGTGGCCCCTCCACACTCTCCTGAACTATAACTTCAAGAGTCACAGAAAAGTCACTTGAGCCAATCTGTGCCAAACTTCTCAACCAAGATGGGTTATAAGAAAGGATTCTTTCCATGCTAGTAACTTTAATGGTTTTATGTAAAATAAAACCTAAAGCATTTGACCATAGAATGTTTCTGCTGCATTTTACTTATCTTGAATGTCTGGGAAGTCCAGGGGGGCATTGATACTGCTGTCTGGAGACTACCATCATGGGGCTTCCCACTCTTTGCAATCTGTAGCTCATCTCAGGGTCAGCTGAGTTCAATTCAGGCTGCTGGGAGCTGCAGCAGGTGAGGGTGCTTGCTGTCAACCTGACACCACATTCCATCACTGGCATCCACCTGGCAGAAGACAGTTGGTCCCTGAAAGTTGTTAAAGTTGTCCTCTGACCTCTACATATGCACTCAGGTGTGCACACATGATAAATAAATACATAAATGTTGAAAAAGTGTTGTAAAGAGCAACCAATGCCCAACACAAGTCCTACAAATGCTAAAGAGGATGGCTATTTGCTTTGTGCATTAAGACAGCTCATCTTGGTTATATGTTTTTGAAGCACCAGTAGTGAATTTGGTGCTAAACGTAAAACTCAGGCACTGTGCTGTTTTGGTTACATGTTACATGTAGGCTTTGAAGTTATACACTAACCTTTTACCTCAACTGCTGGGCTCCTGGATCTGGGGAAGGGCTCAGATAGTCACCTTTCAACAGAGCCTCCAGACTACTCAGAGGTCATTCATCAATCGTATTTTGATTGTTGGTTTCAAGCATAAGAAAGCTCTCTGGCTGCTCTGATAGTGCACTGTAGCCACAAAGGGCTCCATGTTTAGAACTAATGGCTTGGTGAGATGGAGTCATAGCTCTGCCGCACCTCTTATAATGCCAGGTGTTTTCTGCCTGTGTAAAATGGTGTGTGACTCTTCCCTTATGAGGAAGTAGGACTGAAAGAGTTAACTAGGAATAGTTTCTTGGTTCAGGCACCATGGAGGATGAACACTCGGAGACTCAGATATGCTATGTTTGCCTTTGTTTCTTTGGTAGAAGGACACCCCAAAAACATTTCAGTGAGTTTCCAACTGCCCATGAAACCAGATAAAAGCAGAAGCAGGAGAACATTGACTAGATTTTAAAGGCTGGCAGGTCTCTGTTTGAATGTCATTTGGACCCCATGGAAGCTATGGTACCTTATCCTAATTATCATTATTTTATCTGAAAAATTGAAATATTAACCTTGCCAGTTATTGACTAGCAAGATGTCTTAGCAGTAAAGGAATTTGCTGGCAAGTCTGACAACCTGAGTTCAATTCCTAGGTTCTACATATTCGAATAAGACAATGGACTTCCACAAGTTGTTCTCTGATATCTGCGCTCTCTCACTGTAATAAAAAATATCAAAATTGTGGCATATTAAATCATGGTGAAGATGAGCATTTATCTAACAGGGTACAGAAAAAATGAGAGTTGCCTACTTTTAAAAAAAGCTACTATACCTCTATATATGTTACTATCTAGATGTTTTATATGTAGTGTGTAGATAACCCTGTATCTTTATGAACTCAAACATGCATGTGTGCATAACATTTATATATTCCCATCTCATAGAAAAAGGACTAACAAGTATAACTACTACTTGTCTGTTTATAGATGACTTAGTAGTAATTGACCTAAAATACTGACAGCCATGAATGTGATCATATACACCTACATACTTGTTACAAAGTCAGACTCATTCATAGGTAAGAAAGGTAGGAAAGAGAATGGAACACAGAATGATCTAGATTTATACAGAAATGAATGGAGAACTAGATTGGCAACTTTCTGAAGAAGCAAGTTTCTAGACAGTGCAGAATTAAGTTTGATAGAACTTGACTGCAGAAATGAGCTTTGCAGAACAGCATCCATAGAACAACATGCTAGGTCACTAGTTGGGCTGGAAAGGGCATCTGGGGTGTGGGGCTGGGGCTGCTAGGAAGAGATCAAACAGATCTAGAAGATAAATAGGGACCAGACCAGCTAAGCCCTAATAAGCCTCATAAGGAGCTTGGCTTTATCCCGAGGGCAACAGGGAGCCACTAACAGTTACTTTTCAAGTTAGGGGTGACAGGATCTGTCATGCTCATTAGAGGAAGAGTCAGTGCCTCCATGGGAAGAGAGCAGGAGAGCACTGGGCAGGGAGGAAGGGAGCTAGCAGAGCCTGGGGCTAACAGTTAGTGTTAGCAGTCCCAGACTAGAAAGCAGCGGTATTTACCCAAGCTCCATGTGAAGCCAGGTAGAGTAGCCCTGAGATCTTGCTTCTAGCAAATCAAACATGGCCCGAGACTGAGGCTCTAGGAGGTATACTTCTCCCTGAAGCAAGTGAGATCCTTTTGGAAGTTGCATTAAGTCTCCAGGCCACTGGGGTACCATTAAACTCCTGCTTCAGCACGCCGAGCAGAATGGAATCTCAGCCTGCAAATGACTCTAACTGATGTTGCCTTCCAGCTAGTGCACAGTTTTAGAAGCAGCATGTCTGGAAAGTCACTTGGGTACCATTTGGAGTAGTGAACAGTGATTTACTTGGCCCTGCCCTAGTGGCCTGTATGTGCCAATATAGCTTCCATGGTCTTTTCTACTTTGTTCCAGCGAATAACTTATGGAATGAAAACATCCATTTAAAAATATATGTTTCTATATCTTATTCATTTTCTTGGTGAGTGGGGATTATAGAGATCTGTATTTATTGCCCAAAAATGTGTCATTTAACTGAAAGTAGCAAGTCATAACCTAAAAATGTATAGTTCAAATTAAAGTAACAGGTCGTAACCCAAAGTATTTTTTTCCTATCTAATGTATATAATAGTGAAAGTTGAGAAACGTGTACTATTATACAGAATAAATTTAGATTGATTTCAGAAGGGATTTTTAAGTGCTCACAATTTTTTTGGGGGGTTTTTTTTGTTTTTTGGGGGTTTTTTGTTTTTTGTTTTTTGTTTTTTTTATTTTTGGTATATCACTATCATTATTGATTACTCATTTTCTGACATACAAATATAGAAAAAAAATCATATCCCCATGAGAGCCGATGTTTGAAAAGCAAAATAAACTGGGTGCTGGCATTGCAGCTCTCGGCAGAAGCAGGTAGATCTCTGGGTCTGAGACCAGTCACAGTGAGTTCCAGGCCAGCCAGGAGGTTGAAGGGGAACAACATAAAACTGTCATCATAAAATGTGGACACTTTGTCCCTTCTTAGAATTGGGAACAAAACACCCATGGAAGGAGTTACAGAGACAAAGTTTGGAGCTGAGACAAAAGAATGGACCATCTAGAGACTGCCATACCTGGGGATCCATCCCATAATCAGCCTCTAAATGCTGACACCATTGCATACACTAGCAAGATTTTGCTGAAAGGGGCCAGAAATAGCTGTCTGTTGTGAGGCTATGCCGGGGGCCTAGCAAACACAGAAGTAGATGCTCACAGTCAGCTATTGGATGGATCACACAGCCCCCAATGAAGGAGCTAGAGAAAATACCCAAGGAGCTAAAGGGGTCTGCAACCCTATAGGTAGAACAACAATATGAACTAACCAGTACCCCCCCAGAGCTCGTGTTTCTAGCTGCATATGTATCAGAAGATGGCCTAGTCGGCCATCATTGGAAAGAGAGGCCATGGGTCTTGCAAACTTTATATGCCTCAGTATAGGAGAACGCTAGGGCCAAGAAGTAGGAGTGGGTGGGTAGGGGAGTGGTGGGGAGGGTATGGGGAGCTTTTGGGATAGCATTGGAAATGTAAATGAAGAAAATATCTAATTAAAAAAATAAAAATAAACCTTAATTTAAACAAATAAAAATAAAAAAATAAAACTGGCATCATGCTGATAAGTCTTATGTGGTGACAGTCTATATCTTAGCCATCCTTTTATTCCCACAGAATCATCAGAGTGAACCCAGTATTTACTGGTTCATGTGGATATGATTATCACATGCAAATCATATGCAAATGATATCAACATGGATTGCTCACTGGAGCCTCATTGTGTGGAGTATTAATAGTGTGAACGAGTTCCTTGGCCAAGAGAGACGTTCTAGTGACTTGGGAGAATGGCTGGTTTTAAAATGTACAAAAGAGGAAACCTCAAATATGAGTCTGTGTGATAAGTATATTGAAATTACCTTAGGAAATATTTCCCCTGTTGATAAAAAAATAACAAATTCTTGGATCTGGCTTTTAAGATTCACAGATGCTTAATAAAGAAGAAAGACTTTTTAATATACAAAGAGATGAAGTATTTCTCTCATTTGAAAAAGTCAAAAGAGGGAACAGATGCATAAGTACGGTGGTGAAGAATTTTGTGTATTCTAGGATAAACAATAATGCCTCCCTTTTCTGTGTGTGGAGGAACCGTTTTGCTTTCTGAAATATTAGTTCACTTGTTTGAGAACTCTCAAGATTTGAAGATTAGGACATTATAGTTTAGAGTGTGTAGGTGAATTGTTCAGAGTCTAGGCAGTTCTTCATCCATGCACCAAAAGCTCTAATCTGGCCTGGGGGGAGGCTCCGTCCGCAAAGCACTTGCCTAGCAAGCATGTCCCCCAAGTATGGGTCTTTAGAACCCATACAAAACATCAGGCTAGGTAGTACACTCTTGAAATCCCAGTGACGCTGAGACTGGGGACAAAGATGGGAGGACCTTTGGCTTGCTCCAAAACTAGCTTGATCTATGTGGCAAAGTTCTGCAGACCCTGCCTCCAAAAGCTGGCAAGTGCCTGAGGAATGACAGTTGGTGTTGTCGTATGACTTTCATGCTGGCACCTTCCTAAATTAACACCCTACAGCTGTGTGTTCTGACCTTGAAGCCAATATTTAAATGTTTAGTAAGTAAATAGTTGGAGAAGCAACCACTGTGTGTTAGTCCTGAATCTACCTGTAAGCAATGAGCTTCCATCGAGGACTCTCTACTTGATCTGCCTATGCATTTGCAGTTTAGCACACTCATTTGCCACACAATTTTATTCTTTCAAAAATTGCTTTTTGAAAAAAGTTCTAGAAACAGTATGAGCTCTGAGTACAAAATTTAGAAATCTACATGAACTCATTGGTTATGTGTGTGTATGCGTGGGTGTGAATGTGAACCATAGCATAAATGAGATAAAAAGACAACTTGCCTAAGGCCGGTCTATCTTCTTCTATGTGGTCCTGGGGACCGAACTCCGGTCATCAGGCTTGTTAGCAAGTACCTTTCCCTGCGGAGTCATTTCTTCAACCCAGTTTTTGTACTTCTTAACATTTTCATGTTTCCAATGTTTTTAAAAATAAGATAATTAAATGTATTTTTGTTGGTTTAGTTTGTGCTTGTATAAAATAATATGGAACAAAATCTCATGTGACCAGCACCACTAACAATCTGAGCTTGGTTTCAGAGCAGCGCCCTTGAAGGGCTGGGGCTCCTCTGCTTTGAGGTTGAAAGCAGTGAGGAAGCATCTTTGCTAACTCGCTCTCTAAGTAACTCCTCATCTCCCCTAAAGTAAATTCTTAGCAGTAAAATTCTCAGTTGCCTGGTACATACAGACGTACCATGTGACAGTGTACTTCAGTGTATAACACATCTTTAAAAACACATAGTTGTTCACTTCTGAGCTTAATCATTTTAGAAGTGCTTGCTAGTTAGACTGCCAGATGACTAGTGTGTTTTGGTCTGGCACAGCTCAGCAGTGGTGTGATGAATGATGTAAGGGAGGAACTCGGAGATGTATGTGCACAGCACCTACCGTTTGTTATTGAACCATGTGGACACCCAGTGTGGCTTTCAGCCGCACCTGTGGCAGGAAATCTTCTCCTTTAATCTTCTTTGTACTAAGAATTTCAAGTGCTGCCATTTATCCTCCTGTGAAATAAAATAAGAAGAGCTTTCTCAAAGGCCTGTTACAATGGCCCCATAAATAAGGACATCAGGGAACATTATAACTCCTTAGAAGTAGCAACACAGTTTCTAGCAAGGAAGAACCTTAATAATGTTCATCAAATATGATAACTTTATTTTATTTTAAGGAAGGAGAATGGACATTTATTAAAACTGGCTAAGGGAAGAGAGTGAAAAGGGCTCTAGGGAAGAAATGCTTCATTTATATTTTGCATATTTTACGTAAAGACATGGAAACCAGTGTGTTTTATAGACTAAAATGGAAAACTTATTGGCTAGTATTTTTGGACAAATGTATACTTTTGACTTTAAATTTTTTTCTGAATTACTCATGCACTCTAAAATTTAAACTTCTTTACTACAATATAGTACAATCAAAATGGCCAACCATCTTTGTAAATATTTAATTTTTATTGTGGTGTGTGTGTGTGTGTGTGTGTGTGTGTGTGTGTGCATGAACATAGCTACTAGAGGAGTCTGGACCCATTGGACCCCCTGAAGCTGCATTTATTGAATGTGAGTGCTGGGAACTAGTTATGGGTACTTTGAAAGAGCACCAAGTGCTTACCCACTGGGCCATTTCTCCATTATTTTAGGAAAGTAAAATGTTATTCATGACAGTGGATTCACGTGCAGAGAAAGACAGAGCTGGTTGACCCCAGTCAGGCGGCAGTGACGTTTCCCCAGCTGAGTCCTGACTGAGACGCTTTCTGCTCTGTTTCAGGTAGCAGCTTTACCACGTCATCAGGATTATATTCAGGAAATAATTCACTCACCAACTCCTCCGGATTCAACAGTTCACAGCAGGTAATTTAATTAGGCAATTCAAGTTTTGAAACATTTAAATACAACATGATTTTATTACACAAAGGGAAAAATTGTTCATGTTAAAATGTGAATGGATACTTTCTTAAGCTCTTTAAACATTTTTTTTCTTCATACAATCACTGTAGCAGCCATTTCTGGTGACTTAGGGTTTTCAGATGGGTTTCCTTTTTTTGTACCATGGCATAGAATGGGAGCTCTGAAGAGTGTCTGCATCATTGCTTAAACTTTACTTGGAAGCCTGAGCTCACGAGTGGATATGTACCTGCTTATATGTGCTTATGAAAGGCACAGAAACACAAGCACTTATGACTTTACTCTGCAGAGAGAGCAGGGAATGAACTTCAGTCCTTTAACAGAGCCCTCTCCCGTGCTTTGATTTGGTAGGACTATCCGTCTTATCCCGGCTTTGGCCAGGGTCAGTACGCACAGTATTATAACAGCTCGCCGTATCCAGCACACTACATGACGAGCAGTAACACCAGCCCGACCACACCGTCCACCAATGCCACTTACCAACTCCAGGAACCACCTTCTGGCGTCACAAGTCAGGCGGTCACAGACCCCACAGCAGGTAATTGTGCGTTCTGATTAGTCCTGGCTGGATTCTCAGTGCTTAACTGTATTTTCCAAGGTCATAAGCTCACGTGGTAGTTTGAACCATTTTGGCTAGTTTTCATAAACACTTAACTACATTGAACTGCGCAATTGTGGTACCACTGTTATTGCTATTTATTCGTTGGAAAATGTTGATATAAGGTATGTGAACTTGTCAAAAGAATGAGATTTTATTTATTCATTGGACAGTTTCTCATTTTTCAGGATATGGTATACATAGCACATAGCCTTTAGGCATATACTTAGAAATAACTACTTGTTATTAATAACTAATAATAACTAATGAAAGAATAATACCATACCACATTTGGAATATGAAAATAAATTATCCTATTTATAATTTAACATTTTTGATCATTATGAGATGTTTTCCACCACAGCACTATTGCTGAGAATTGAAAAGAAAAATGTCAGATAACACCAAAAGGAAATTATGCCAACCAACAAGTTGGCTCTCTCCTTCCCTGCTCCAGACATAATGTGAATTTTTTAACAGTGTGTCCAGTGTGGGCAGTTTTCATACTTCTGTCCAAGGTCCAGCAAACAAGTGCTTCTCCATCCATAGATCATTTCCTACCTGTGTCTTTTTTAGTTTCTTTCCCCCACTGATTCGTTCTTTTTGGAACAAATCACCACAAAGCATTATATGTGTAATTCCCTCTGTTAATCTTCTATGTCTTGCATTTTCTCTCCAACTTTACACTCTTGTCCTAACTTTAAAACTGTTAGCCTTCATTTCTTGGATTCTGAGACCAGCTGTTCCCACAGAGTCAGAGCCTCTTCCTGATGCCTGTTCCTACAAGTAGAACCTACTTGATTGCTACAAGTCAACTTTAACGGTGCTGTGCAGTGTCCCAGCGCCCTAACATAATCTTAGCATGTCAGTTTTAGCTGTTTGTCTTAAAACATGGAAACATATTTTGTCTAACAAATGCTAATGTAAATATTTATAATTACTAACAGATACCACCAAATCCTCTATATTTATGGACACAAAAAGAATGCCACATAGAAAACAATAAAAAAATCATAATTTTCAAAATGTATATCCGATTTTACTTTAAGAGTGGACAATACATTGTAGCTTTCATAAGGAAAAAATATTGGTGGCATATACACTCAATTTAATTTCACTATTTAATGTCTATAGAATATAATTGACCTGAGGAGTAAATAATATTTTTCAAATTTCTTATAAGTGCATAGTATTACATTAAAACAAATGTTTATGAGTTGACCTTTCGTGAGTTTCATAGTCAGAAGTCATTTAAAAAAATTCCAAAGGACCCCAACACTAAGTTCTGGGAAGTAATTCGCCTTCCTTCTCACTCCGAATGAAACTTTGACGGTAAAATTCATGAACTCATTAAATGAAAGAATTCAGATGTTTTTAAAAATATTATCTGATGGCTTTTGAGATAGAAGTATTAAAGTTAATAAATATATACTTTTATCAGAACCATTTCAGGTGTAGTTTCTTTTGAATTGAGTAATCCATTGGGTTAAAGTGAGTATTCTGTAACGCGGGAAGCTGTACCAGCTTCTACCTGGTATTGTATGCACTTGGCCTTTCTATATCCATGGCAGCCGTTTTCACCTTGTTCATTGAATGTTTTATACAGTGAACACAGAAAGGTAACTGATAAGCTTTTTTGTTGCTGCTGTTCTTTGTTGTCACTTTGTTTTCACAAACATATAAAGACCCAACTTTTTCATACTGTACATTTTTTAAATAATATTTTTATTCTTTGCAGACCTCACACAACGCACCTTTTAACAGATTCATCCAGCCTGTCTCAGATCCATCTCCCAGCCCACCAACCTCATATTCTGTATCTCTATCTCTGCCATCTCTGTCTTTATCTGTATTTCTATCTCTTTAAGTCCTTCAAGTACAATTTGTATTGCTCAAATACTCTAGGGGGTGGGGCCTTTCCTGGAGCATAGTAGACATACCAAGGGTCATGCCTGAGGTTATACCCTTAAATAAAATGGACTCTTCCTCTTCCAGCTGCAGTCAAACACTAATACTCCTCAGGTAGCAGTGGGACTTTGTGCCCCTTTCCCCTACCTCTTGATGGCATTTTGTCTGGTTCGAGATCGTGCAAGTCTTCTGCATACTGCTACAATTGCTTGCAGTTGCCCTGTTGTGTCTGGAAAATGCTGTTTCCTTGTAGTCACCCACTGCTTCTAGCTTTTACGGTCTTCTGCAATGACTCGTGAGCCTCTAGGAGAGAGTTATGCTATGTATGTGCCAATTACACTCTCCAGCTGTTTATTCTCTATACGCTGACAAGCTGGGAATACAAGTGTTTGTGTACATATAAGTTTTCTACTTTTTTCTTTTTTTTTTTTTTTTGGTAGATGTTTAGAAGTATGGTTGCTGATTCTATGCAAAGTTATGGTGAGTTTTGGTAGAAATCATGAAGCTAATTTTTCATGTGACTACTATTTTACATTCTCATCAACAATATTTCAGTTGCTCCACGGAGGTGTATCACACTTCATGGTGCTGATATGTTGGATTTTGGTCATTATCACTGCTGTGGTACCTTGTTTTAATTTGCTGTTCCCTGGTGATGCATTGAGCAGAGCATGTTTTCATATGCATAGATCCTGGGGTGATCAGAGTGTGTTTGCATATGCACAGATCCTGTACCTCTTCTTTGTTCTAGTGTTGCTGAGCAATACTGTTTGCTGTCTGCTTTAAAATCAGGTCGTTCTCTTAAGGTTTCAGTAATTCTCTTTATATTGTGGCCTCAAGCCTCATGGCACACACATATTTGGCAAATGTTTTTATCTAGGACATGGATTTCTACTAACAGGATTTATCACAGGAAGTTTCACTTTTAATGAAATTTACCTTATCAGTTTTTTTTTTTTTTCTGAATCACACCTTTGATGATGATGTAAGAATGTCTCCCTTGCTATGGCCTGAGTAGTTCAGAACTCAGCATTTCACATTTAAGTGTCTTTATACACGCTGAATTTGGTTTTGTGCAAAATGTAGGCGAGGCTGTAGATTCCTTTCCTACATGAAGAGCTCTCGTTGTTCTGAATCACTATGGAAAGATTTTTCTCCATTATATTGCAGCTGCTCCTTTGTCATATTATCAATTGACCATCCTGATGTGCATTTCTGAGCTCCATATTCGATTTCTCTGAAACGGTGATTATCTCCAGTATATGTTATCTTGATCACTGTAGCTCAAGAGTAAGTCCTCAAGTCAGAAAATATCTTGTGATTTGACTCTTCTCCAAAATGATGTTGTCTTTTCAAAGCTTTTTGCCTCATCTGAACTTTGGAATCATGTACATCAATGATATATAAAGTAAATGTCTAGAGCAGTGGTTCTCAACCTTCCCAACATTGTGACCCTCTAAGACAGTTCCTCATGTTATAGTGATTCCCATAACCATAGCCTCACTCGGGGTGAAGGAGAATCAGAGCGAAGGGTCTTTCCTTGATAAAGGCCATTTAGGGACAATGTTCACATTCCACTGGATGGCCTCACAGCCAAGAATACACAGACAACACACTTGGAGCTCATAGCTGTACTTTTGCTACAATTATGAATTGTAACATCAATATCTGTGTTTTCCAACAGTCTTAGGCAACCCCTGTGAAAGGCTCGTTTGACCCCCACAGGAGCTGCAACCCATAGGCTAAGACACACTGGTCTAGAATTTCATCTATAATTCAGTGGAATTCCTAGATCAATTTGCTAACAAGCTGGCATCTTGACAGTGCCGAACTTTTCTATCCACAAGCCTAGACTATCTCGTGTTTCTTTCACGTGGGTGTTATATTTTTCCTCTCATAGTTCTTGTAAGTGTCTGCAGCCTCTCTCTCTTCCCTACTATTTTCTTTCCCTCTCTCCTGCTGATGTAAATGAACATGGTAAGAAAGCAGTAATCTTATTTCTGTTACGTGTTATGTTTTACCCTGTATGTTCACTAGTTTCAGATGTTTTTCCTCTCCCATCTTTAGGGAAGAGAGTCATTCTTTAGTATTGGCTAGGAGGACGGCTGTCATTTGTAAACAAAGAGTTATTTCTCCCACCACAGATGCATCTCTGGGTTTGCTTTTGATCAGCTAGGCTTCCCAGTGCAGTCTTGAAAAGGAGTGGGAGAGGAGTTCTCTTTTTCCTGTCCTTAATCTAGGGAGAAAGTGTCTAGTTTCCCACTCTTTCTGTATGAGATTAGCTGTATCATTAATATATATATACATATATACTTGTATTAATTTGTGAAGAATTCTATACATTAAAATTTGGTCATTTAATCTCAGTTAACTCTTCTTCCTACCCATAGTCACTTCCACCTCTTCCAGGCCCAACTACATGTCTAATTGCTTTCTTTTTAAAAATAATCCATTGGCTCCAATTTGTGTTGTCTGTGTACTCCTGGCTGCGAGGCCATCCAGTTGAATGTGAACATTGTCCCTATCTTTAAGTGGCCTTTATCAAGGAAAGACCCTTTGCACTGTTCCTCCTTCATCCCGAGTGAAGCTATTGCATTGTGTGGAGTGCTTGCTCCACATCTGTTGAAATATGTGTAACTCTTCTTCTTTAGCATGGTGATGTGATGGATTGCTTTTATTTTATTTTCCAATGCTGACCGGCCTTGCATATGTTCAATAAATCCCACTTGGTCATAGCGTATGGTCCTTCGTGTACATTCTTGGACTTAGTTGCTGATGCTTTCCTAAGAATCTTCACATTTATATTCATGAGAGATTTTTGCCTATAGTTTTCATATTCTGAGAAGCCCTTGTCTGGTTTTAGTATTATCATAATGCTGGCCTCATTGCTTAAGCTTGGAAACATTCCCTCTGCATGTGTTTTCTAGACAAGTACAGAGAATTCTAATAGTTTACTCATTAACTATTTGAAAATAGATAATATTTACTGCTAGTGAACCCGTATGGGTCTAATGATTTCTCTTTGAATCTGTCATTAGTTCATATATATGCAGGTCTGTTTAAATTATCTCCTTTATGAGAGGTTCAGCAAGTTACTTCTCTGAAGAAAAGGGTTCGTTTCACCTAGTCTACCTAGCTTGTGTACAAAAGGTTGTTTATGATATTGTGTTTTAGTCTGTTTAGGTTGTTTTTGAGACATGTAGCTCCAGCTGGCCTCAAACTCTTGACACTCGCCTTATCCTCAAGTGCTGTAACCATAGACATGTGTTCTTGACTTATAATAAGTTTTATTGTCATTTTAATACTTATAAAATTTTCAGTGATGTCTTTTTTTCATTCGTGATATTAGCAACCCGCACCTCTCCTTTTTCATCATGGTTAGTCAGACTGTGTTGCCAAATCAGTAACTGATATTATTTTAGAAAAGGGAAGGCTATTTTGTTTCTTTTCTTTTTCTTTTTCTTCTTCTTCTTCTTCTTCTTCTTCTTCTTCTTCTTCTTATTATTATTATTATTATTATTATTATTATTTTATTTCATTAACTTTCTTTTGTGATTTTGTTGTTGTTGTGTTTTTGGCTTTAGTCTCTCTGTTTTCCTTGTTATGATGACCGATTTTTAGTCTTCTTCAGACTTGAGTTTCTGAGTACCATAACATTTCAATTTTCCTTTTTAATTTACTCCAAATATGTTTACACAATTATCACTCCCATTGAAATCCTTTCTTTCAGTGAATTTATAGGAAGTAAAATTTGAGAATTTTGATGGTATATAATACTTTCAGTAACCACAATCATTCAATTATTTCTCTCTTCTCAATTAAATGGCTTTCTATCATTAGAAGAAGGGTATTTATAAAAAATTAGAATTGCACTATCTATTAAAGAAAAGTTGAACGAAAAATCAGCTCTGAAGTTTCCTGTGCAATCCCAGCCATGAAACAGTGTCAGAGTTAAATCATGAGTTTGTTGCCTTTAAAATGATAGGCCAGAGTTTAATCATGATTTTGTTACCTTTAAAATGATAGGCCACACTTGTTTTTAATTTCTTTTTTTTTTTAAATTAATAGGTCAATAATTTCTTTCAGTTTAAAATCTATAAAGATGGACAAGAAATTTTAAGATGTGTTTTGCTAATATTAACACACCATCTCTTAGGCTTTGGGATATAAATTATAGTCTTATACCAAACCCTTAAATCAACATAATCAAATGTGTATATTCAAAAGAATGTATAAAAATAATTTAGCAAATTGGAAGTATAATCACAAAGGAACTTTTAAAATAAGCTGACTTTTCTTAAGGAAGAACCGCAGCCATATATATGTGTGTATACATATGTATATATATATGTATATACATATATGTATGTATATACATATATATACATATATATATGTATATACATATATATATATATTTCTGATTTCTGCCAAGGCACATGAAACTAGAGCAAAGGACTTGAAGAAAGGGATAGAGCTTCAGAACTCTGTGCTCCTGAAGGGCCTCCATGTGACAGAATGAGAAACAAAACTGCCAGGCATCTCCCCTAAACCTGGGAGAGGCAGTCCAATGTTACCATACGTATATATACATATATATTTATGTGTGTGTGTGTATATACATATACATATATATATATATACATATATATATATATATATATATATATATATATTTAATCACATGAATCATATGGATATAATTTGCAACCCAGCCACTATTCTTGGTTAAGTCATTTGCCTTGAAAACATATATTTAGTCCCAAATCTCTCAGAACAGTTCCTACTAAATATATCAATGATTATCTTCAGAATAATATATAATCAAATGTACCCAAGTGCAATTCAGGGCTTATAGTTTTAAGTTCATTATTAGACACAGCCTGGCAATGTACCCTGAGGTCAATTCTATTTGCCCCTATCTTACAGGTTTGCCTAACTTGCTTTTGATGAGTTACCAAAAGTCAGAATGTATTAGTGAGTCAGTTTTGGTACAATGTATCCTGAAGGTACATAGCTATTTAATGTTCAATAAATATCAGGTAGTAAGATAAGAATTTTGTGGCTGAATTCTTAGAAAAAGATTCTTGTCATTTTTTTTAACTGTTATAGAAAGCAAATCAGAGTGACAGAAACTGGTGTGTGGTGAAAAACACATTTGAAAATAATGTGAAATAAAAGCTAATTGCTTATTTATTAAGAGCGAATTTTAGTATGAACACCACAAGAAATGTAAATTCCTGCCCCACTAAAATTGGTCCAACTCTCCCTTTGCTCTCGCTGACTGCTTGGAGACGAGTTAGCAGCTAAGGTGATGTGCAGGAACCTTGCCAGTATTAAATTTCAAGTGACAGAGGAAAATTCAGTGTAAGAGGGAATTCAATATGCATGGGAAACCATTTGTTCCCTCTGCCTCTTTGATCCCTGCCAAGGCACAAGAAACTAGAGCAAAGGACTTGAAAAGGGGGATGGATCTTGTGCAGAGCCCAGAACTCTGTGCTCCCGCAGGAACTCCTTGTGACAGAATGAGAAACGAAACTGCCAGGCATCTCCCCATAAATGTAGGAGAGGCAGTCCAATGTGACCATGCTTGGGGGTGCTCGTTGTAGAGATGAAACTGAAGTTTGCAATAGCATGCATCCCACTCCTCACATGCTGGCCATGGCCTGAATGGTTGGAAAATCTACAGGCCATACTTGTTCATTTTCACAGATGCCTGTAAATGCTGGAGAAGTTTGCAATTTGTTCAGCTCAAGAGTAAACCATTTCAGTGAAACAAACTCCACTAACTTTTTTGGAAACATTTGTCAGCAAAACAAATGTTTGTATCTAAAATTGCCAAGCCATTAAGATGTGAGAAAGAGAAACAGATGTTTTTTTAGGGGTTGTTGAATTTGTGTGTCTTGATGGCATTTCTATTCTTCCTTTCTGCTTCCCCAGAAAACATGTAGCATCACCCTTGATGGGACGATAAACTACATGCAAATAAAGTCCACTTTTTATTTTATGATGTCAAAATATAATAAAAATGGGTTTTATCACTTGCACAGTTTGCACTTTGTTTCTAAGAAGTGCAAAGTCAGACAGAGAAATTATCTACTTACTTGTCTAAGTTTTTTGATGAGTTCAGCAACAGTCAGGACAGCTTACTGAGTCATTTAGTATATTGGAGCCCAGTAACATCTACAGCATATTTATATGTAATATATGTCTTGGACATAAAAAAATCAAAAACAAAGACATATTATTCATCTAATTAAATTAATGACCCCAAACACTCATTATTTCAGCTTTCTTCACGATGGCTTCCTTAGTTGAAATATCATAAAATATTAATCATCCTGTTGGACCAACACAGATCCTCGCTAAGTAGAGATGGTTGGTTAGAAGACAGATGATTATTTGTGCTTATCATTCCTCCACTTCCTTTAACTAGAATAAGATAGTTTAATACTGAGGTTTGTTTGATTGTTGAAGTACTAACAATCAGTCCAAGGGCTAAGCAAATGCTCTACCACCAACCTATTCCTCATCCCAGTAAGGAGATTCTGGACTAAGTGTTAATAGTATGATTGGTAGGTTAATATCTAAACTTGCAAGCACAGTAAGTTTAATGAATATTTTTTTTTATTACTGAGCAGCAATGAGCATGAACATAGCCCAAAGTGTGAAAGACACAGTGATATTTACAAAGAAGAGTGAGTGTCTCCTTATCTTGTATATTCAGCCCCAAGGTTGCTCTCACCTAATATAGCCACCACTCTTCCACATTCAATTCCTCCTCCTGAACACATTAACTTAATTAATCCTCACCCACATATATGCAATAAGGACGGTGTAGACATTTGCCAATGTTTCACAGACGTCAGAGAAAGCTCAGATAAAGTCAATCCACATCAATGGGTCAAACCAGCTCAGAGCCGTCCTTGGCTTCATGTTTGTGTTCTTAATCAGTAAAGCATGCTGCTTCACAGAGCAGCCAGGGCTGAGCACTCAAATGGGCAGAAAAGTGAAAATGTAAGCACAGAGCAAAGGCTGTAGCAATGTTGCAGTTTCTGGAGTCATTCACAACACTCAGCAGAGTCATATACAATGGGGTATTCAGTTGAATAGATGTCACAGGTTTGAACAAGTAGCTACCCCCAATGGGATAAGGCAGGCTTGAAGTTCTTGTATGTTTTGGAGTCTCAGAATTCTAAAATCATTGTGTGTCACTTGAGGGTTTTTTCACTTTCTCAAGTGTGTCTGCTCCATAGTGGGCCCGGTCTTGAAGACTTTGCCACAGGCTGGTCCAGCTTGGGGTGCCATCATCACTGATGGATCCCTGCCCACTCTGGATCCTTATTCCTGCTCCAGCTCAGCTAGTCTCCCATGTTGAGGTAGCATGGTGCTGAGCATTTTGTCCTTGCTTCCCATCCCCTACTTCCTAAACTACCCAGCCTGTCTTGCTTAGCAAACACTTTGTCATCTTTGTATTCTTTTTCTTTCCTTTCCCTTCATCCTTAAGAATGCCATGCCCTACCATGCCCACTTGCATTTTTACTTTTTAAATTTTATTTATTCACTCTCAGGTTATGGTTGATGATCACTAAGTACAGGAGTAGCAAATAATTATATCAAGTAAATGGAAGCCAACAATTTTAGGGTGAAAGTGAGAATCTTAGGGCTCTAAATCAGTTTTCCAACACTTTTTAAAAACATTTTTGACTCCTTCTGAAACTTTATCAAGTATCTTGTCCTAAAATTAAAATCAATTTTTCTTAGTGCCACTCTTTAAGAAATTTTACTGCTTCTCAACTCCTGCTGCTACTTGGGGATATACTTGTTTACTACTTTATGTTGTGTGTACCATTTTCTTCTGAATTATAGGTTGGTTTTATGACCATAGATTGATTTGGAAATCATATCTGTCGTTGTTTTTTGAGAAAACCGACTTTGAGTTTTAAACTAACTGAAAAATATCTAGAATGTAGGTGGATTGTAAGTCTACAACTATCTTGTATCTATAAATCCACTTCACAAATTTCACATGAAGAAATTGGGCAGTTTACTGACTGTAAACTCAAAACTGACTTGTCAGTTCATTTGTCTAAGGTCATCTGTCACACTATTAAATACATATGGAATCTAGAAAGGTTACATTTTCACAGCATCTCAGCCTGTCATAGGCGAAGGCTCCTGAAGAATGCTGAAGTGGCTGCCTCAGGGAAACAGAAGGGCGTGACTTGATCTTTCCCACATAACTCATCCTTCTCCTAGCACTGGGGATGGGTATTCTCTTGTTCCTGCAAAATCCCAAGGTAAATAGGAACATGGGTTACCAAGTCTTACTACAGATCTTTCTGCTTTTCTGGCTTCCTCCTAACCCATTGACATAATGATGCTCACTGAAGATGAACATAGTATACTTTGCTTCCATGACTATGATTGTCTGAGACCCCTCTTTTCACCGACCCCCCCCCCCCCGGCCTCAAGAATATCTCTGAATATGTCTTGGGCATCAGACTCCCGAAGAGCTCAACACAGAGAAACTGAGATAGAAAGCAGGGGTTGGAGTTGGGCTAACTATCTCTGGATTGAACCCTGGTTCTGCCATTTGCTCTGGGCAGGCCATGAGAAGCAGATCTCTTGGAATTAAGAATAGTGAAGTTTGTGCATTTCTTACGTAAAATTATAGAAAGCAGAAGTATTCTAGACTTGACTTTTCAAAATGTTGAAAATGCTGCATTGCACATTGAGAAAGCATGGAAATAGAATATGTCTGAGTTGGTTTAATATACTCCTTATACACAGAGTATGAGAGCGGTTTCAAGTAATGTTTTTTAGTGTGTCTGAAACCCATCACATGAGGTTATGGTGGTATTTTCCATTTGGGGATCATGTTAAAAATCGAAATATCTTGGACACATGGAAAATTTTTAATGTTTTAGATAGAAGTTCTCAAATTGGATGCTTTTCATCTGTGGTAAAAGATAACTGCACCAATAAAATGGAACAATTAACCAAATATCTGGCATGTCCCAGGCCCTCAGATATTCCCTTCCATTCATATGTCTAGTGGGGGTTTGCAAATACGTGACAGACACCATGATTTGTGCTGGGGATAAGGAAGTGACAGGGTAAAGAAATGCTAATTCAGATCAGCAGTGGGCTCTCCCTGCCTGCAGTTCACTGCTACTATACATCATGTCCATCCCTCTGGTAGTTGTGTCAGAGAAGCCTGCAAAGTGGGACTTACCTGTTTTCCTTATATAGAAAGACTGTGAGAATTGAAGCCACACATGGCCAATGAGGTTATCCACAGAGCATTAAACAGCAGGTAATAGATGTATTGCAGAAAAACAATGTTTTCTTTAGTTACTAGATTATGACTGAGGAATTAATGACTAGTTGAAAACCTCAACTAGTGCCTGTGTGAAAAGGGCACCATGGTTACAGATTACAAATAGAAAAGTCATGGATGTCCTCCACAATTAACTCAATCAGCTTGGATCTCTGAACTGCTGGTTTATGATCTAATGCCAGTCAACAAGTTGGGATGATTCCCCTTGATGGCATACAAGAGTTTACGGGAAGATTACACTTCTGGCTACCCAAGTTATGGCGATTCCTTTAAGTCAACTACCTTTTCTTTTGGTTTCATTTCATTCATTTTGGTGTTTGTTTGATAGGGCTGTATGATGTGCACTATGTATATATGTGTGTGGTATATTCATGCATATGTGCCTGTGTACATGTGTGGAGCCTAGAGGAGGACATTGGGTACTCTGTTCTATTCTTTGTTCCCTTGAAATGGTGCCAGTAACCATAACCTTGAGCTAGACTTATTATGGCCTGTAATCCCTAGTGATTCATGCCTTCCCCTCCCACAGCACAGGTAGCCACATTTTTTATATGGGTGCTAGGATCTGATATCAGGTACTAGTGCCTGGGTGGTAAACACTCTTACCCCTAATCCACCTTTCCTGTGCCAAGTCTGATATTTTCTGATAAGGTAATATTTACTGGGAATCAAGAAGAAGGAGGAGGAAGAGGAAGAGGAAGAGGAGGAGGAGGAGGAAGAGGAGGAAGAGGAGGAGGAGGAGGAGAAGGAGGAGAAGGAAAAGGAGAAAGAGAAAAGAATGCATTCAAGGCTTTATGGAAGTCCTTTTTCTGTCTCTTATTTGTTTGTTTCTTCCTTCCTGTTTACCAGGATATAATAAAAGGAAATCTCTAAGTACATATTTTTCTTGGCATACTGTCCCAGGTAACTGTAAAGGTTAACAGCCTCTAGCTTTGGCCACCCTGTCAATCCCAAGTTCCTTTTGAGGAACATCACAGGCTCTCTTAGGCCTCTGACCTTCTGCCTGGACTCTCCTGGCAGTACCCTGTGAATTTCCTTAGAGAATATAATGTCTCTCTCAGCATGGCTAACTCCAATGTCTCACTCAACCCAGAAACTCACAACTGCATTACAGGTAACTGCTTAGGGCCGGTGAGATAATTCAGTGGATAAAGCACCTGATCTGAGTTCGGGACCTAAGACCCACATGGTGGGAGGAGACAATTAACTCTTCAAGTTGTCCTCTGGCCTCCATATGTGCCTTTTTGTTCAGTGTAGACTACAAACCCCAGGGCACAAACCTGTGTGTTCCATAGGCCTCTGGCGTTCTTTTCCTTTCCTACCAAAAAGGGGGAGGGGTGGGTGCTATGGAGATGGCTCTGTCAGTAAGGTGCTATGAAGGCTTTGATTTGATTTCCCATAATCTAAGGAAAAAGCTAAGTATGGTGATGCATACGTACAATCCCAGCACTGAGCAGACCTGAGTGTGGTGATGTACATGTGCAGTCCTGGCACTGAGGAGACCTGAGTGTGGTGATGCATGCATGCAATACCAGCACTGAGAAAACTTGAGTGTAGTGATGCATGCATGCAGTCCCAGCACTGAGGAGACCTGAGTGTGGTGATGCCTGTGTGCAGTCCCAGCACTGAGGAGACCTGAGTGTGGTGATGCATGTGTGCAATCTCAGCACTGAGGAGACCTGAGTGTAGTGATGGACATGTGCAGTCCCAGCACTGAGGAGACCTGAGTGTGGTGATGCATGCATGCAATCCCAGCACTGAGGAGACCTGAGTGTGGTGATGCCTGTGTGCAGCCCTGGCACTGAGGAGACCTGAGTGTGGTGATGCATGTGTGCAATCTCAGCACTGAGGAGACCTGAGTGTGGTAATGCACGTGTGCAATCCCAGCACTGAGGAGACCTGAGTATAGTGATGGACATGTGCAGTCCCAGCACTGAGGAGACCTGAGTGTGGTGATGCCTGTGTGCAATCCTGGCACTGAGGAGCTTGGGGGACATGAGAGCAGGAGGATCCCTGCAGCTCTTGCCAGTGAGTAGCTCGTGGGGATTAAAGCCTGGGCTTGACCTCAGGCCTTCATACACATGCATATTTGGAACTTACATTCATGTGATCTAATATTTAGTAGGTAGGGTAACCTTTCTTGGGAAAGTAGGGTGCCAATCATTCAGAAAATAAAGTTAAAAATTAAGATGTTTTATCCAACAGTCACTGCATACTCAGGAAGCCCTTGAATCTGCAAACTGACTTCCAGCCGTGAGACTGAATCGTGTCACCTCTTTGGATAATGTGCACGCAGACCATTTAGCACATTCACATATGTTAGTCAGGTTCTTGTCACCATAACAAGCTACCTGAGAAAATCAACACATGAAAAGGTTTACATGGGTCCACAGTTTTGGCAGTTGTAGTGTAAGATGTGTTGGCTTCATTGCTTTGGGCCTGCAGAGAGGCCACACATGATGGGTGGGACATGTGGGGTAGCACAGCAAAAAGTACTCTCCCAGGAAGGAAAAGAAAAGAGGAGCGGGAAGCCGTCCCATAGTCTTCTCCAAAGGGAGCTCCCAGTAACCAAGAGTCCATCCCTACAAGGTTCCCATCCCTGGAAGGTTCCCATCCCTGGAAGGAAGATTGCAATGATGCTGCAGATGTGGCTCAGGGATGAGCACTTGTCTGACATGTGGCTCTGGAATGGTTTCCCAGCACTGCAAAATAAGAGAAATCAAAATAGTTTTCACTAGTTTTCAGTAATGCTAGCCTGGGGACCAAATCTGTAACAAAGAGAACTCAGGAGACACTCAGTATTCAAACTAGAGCAGCACCAGTTGTAGCCTCCAAGAGCACACACTATTCCAACCTTTCTTCTTTATATTCAGAGCCCCAAACCTCCTTAATTTAAATTCTTTATTTTTAAAAGTGCATTGTCTGTGATATAATAGATCCCAAATGTAAGAACTGAAGTTTATGTCAGTTTTATGTCACCCAACACTACCTTTCTGTCCTTAGTGAATTGTGAGATCAATGGGATTGCATGGGGTCTTTCTCTCCCAGTATCCTTTAGGGCTTTCCCTGTGGCACCTGTTTCGGAAGTTGTCTGTCTAATCATCTCCCTGGACTCAGCTTCTGAAATCGATAATGGCTACAGTAAGAGACTAGATTTCCATTTCCCTTGAGACATATTCAACTGTGCTATTAAATCCCATTGCTCGGCTCCCTAACATTAGGGGACATAGAAAACACTGTTTTCTCTGTGGAGTAGTATGATTATGCATCAAGGGGATTGGAGTACAGATCAGACATTAAACACTTGCCTAGCATGTGTAAGGTTCTAAATTCAGCCCCTAGTACCCTCCAAGCCAAATAAAAAAGGCCAGAGGGAAAAGGAGACAGAGCGAGTTGGGGAGTGGAGGGGAGAGGGCAGAAGGGAGGGGGGAGGGAGAGGGGGGAGGGAGAGGGGGGAGGGAGGGAAGGAGGGAGGGAGGGAGAATGTGCTCCATCATCTCATGAGATCAAGCTCTCCTTGCTTGCTTTGAATATTCCATTGGTTTGGGGAGATAAAGAGCTTAAGAGGTCATGCTCTGACCTCAGGATATTTTATCAATATAGAACATAGCCACATATCTGATGAACCTAAAAGAATTTGAAGTGTTATAATGCAGTGCTAGAAGGAGCAGCAGAGTCCTAAAGAGAGCCTGAACCGAGATGTCTCATAGAAGGTATTTCAAGGTAAAATAACATTTGAGATAAATGTTGTCCTCATTGATGTCTGTATGTGAGACAGACAAAAGGCAGAAAGGAGAGATAGGTTTCAAAGAAACAAAATAGAGCATTTATAATGGGCTCTGAGGCAGGGCATTTTGTCTAGCAGAACAAGCTTGAATTTGAATTTCATTGAAAATTGAAAGGAGTTCTAACTGAGAGATCACAATATCACTATCTTTACAAACTACATAGCCAAGCCCAGGTTGGTGGCTTTAAACAGATAACCTGACAGTAACACTAAGGAGCTTGAACAAAAATATTTCCTTACATGTATCAATTATGTGATATCTTTACAATAGTATTATCTCAATTTTGCAGTTGAGGGAACTTAGGATTATACAACATCATATAAACCTCAAGCAAGCCTTCTCTGGAATGTATACAGACTGGATACCTTTTTATAGGTTATGTTGTGAATCATAAAAATAAAACCATAAACAAATCAGTTATTCATTTTCTACCCTGGGTTTGTGTCCTGGCTGGGGTCCATACTAGCTGACAGACTTTACGTCTTACTAACCAGAATCTATGAGGATACTAAAATATACTTGACCAGTCTGGTAGAGGTAATCCTGAAGTCTGGAGGAACATCCTGTTTCCTCCACCCCTCCAGGTCCCAACTCCAACACAACCTCACCATGAATGGGTCAGGTCTCCATCAAACTCTATACTCTTAGAATCCACCGAAGTGAGAGGCTGGAAATGAATCTAGTACATTTGATTGATGTATCCTGTCAGCTCTTCTTCAAATAGAACGGAGATACATCAAGCAGTATTTACCTCTGACATATTTTTCAAGAACAGTTAGACTTTCGGAGGGGTGTATTTTGGTGAGTGAACAACGGACAATTACCTGCCAGGTCATCAAAATGATGTGGTTTGAATCTCAATAGTTTCCAGGCATAATCCTGGATCCTAGAGCCTTGGCAGTGTGAAAAATATAGAGCAGTGGCTCTCTGGAGCATCTGTTGGTGTAGGAGGCAGGAGAATACAATGAGCTGTAGTCCTGAGGGCCTGCAAGGATGAGCAGCTGGGAGAGGAATGTGGAATCAGGGCAGACAACCTATCTGGGAAGACTTGCCTGCCAAGGTGACTTTAGCCAAGACCTGACATTGGAGAGGAGGGAACCACCTCAGTATCTTGGAAAGGGTGTTCTGGGAAAAGGCAGTGAGATGTAGAAAGGCCTGCAAGGAAGGCTGTGTGTGGAGGGCTGAGAATGTGCCAGGAAGTCCTGGGTGAAGGAGCCTAGTGGGATGAGGTTAGGGAGGCAGAGAGGCCATTAAAGTGGGAAGTGGGATGGCAAGCATTTGAAAGAAGTTGCCATCCGCACAGATGAGCAGAGGTGGAGGCATGGGAATTATCTAAAACATGAGAAGGGAAACACTTCAGTGATATGTAGAACCCACAGAGAACGGGGTCCACAGGCAGGCAACAGATTTAAGGACAGCCCCCGTTCCAGTTGTTGGGGGACCCAAATGAAGACCAAGCTGCATATCTGCTACATATCTGTGTGGGACCTACATCTAGCCCGTGTATGCTCTTTGGTTGCTGATTTAGTCTCTGGGGTCTTGCTGTGGAGTTCCTATATCCTTCAGGTCCCTCTGTCCTTCTCCCAGTTCTCCCATAAGACTCTCCAAGCTCCACCCAGTATTTGACTGTGTGGTTTCTGTATCTGATTTAGTCAGCTGCCCAGAGCCTCTCAGAGAACAGTTATGCTAGGCTCTTGTCTGCAAGCAAAACAGAGTATGCTCATGGTTTTGGTCTTAAGTTGGGCCTCTTATTGGTTGGCCATTCCTTTACTCTCTTTGTCCCTCCATCTTTCTGTGTTTCTTATAGAAAGGACACATTTTAGGTAGGTTTTGTGGATAGGTTGGTGTCCTTATCTCTCCACTGGGGTTCCTGCCTGGCTACAGGAGGTGGCCACTTCTGGTTCCATAATCCTACTGCTAGGACTCTCGGCTAGAGTCACCTCCATAGACCCCCCAGAAACCTCCCCCATCCCAGGTCCCCTCCCTCCGCTTCTCTCCTCTCCCATCCGCCATCACTCTCCCAGCCCTCTTCAAACGTGTTATTTCCAGTACTAATCTTGAAGTCCTTCTTCCTGTAACCCTCTCTTCCTACATTGCACCCTCCGTATTCTCAGTTCAAATCACAGACTTGAGCCTTGACTTTTTTCTTATCTCCTTGGTGACTGATTTTGCCTCCTAATCAGGACTCAGGTCACAACCTGTGTCCAGACCACACCTCTCCCTCATGTAAAGTACTGAATTATCTCTTCCTTGGTCTTCAGCCTCTTGCCACCCAAGAGGTAAAGTTTCCTCTCCCTGGCTGAATTCTTCACTGTCATTCAGGTTCCTTGTTCCTGCTAGGCCCTCCGTAGACCCAGATCAAATTGTTGTTGTTTTGTTCCCCACCCACCGCACATTTCTATTTATTTATTGGTTTGTTTGTTTGTTTATTCATTTATTCACTTATTTAATGTATATATGAGTATACTATAGCTGCCAGAAGAGAGCATCGGATCCCATTACAGATGGTTGTGAGCTACCATGTAGGTGCTGGGAATTGAACTCAGGACCTCTGGAAGAGCAGTCAGTGCTCTTAACCACTGAGCTGTCTCTCCAGCCCCCCCCCCCCCCCGGAGCACATTTCTATTCTGTCTTTACTAGCACAGTTGTCCTGTTAGAGTTGTTTGTGTGGAGTTTCTTCACAGTCTGCAGAATTCTACCTTTCCCATGCCATAGCCTTTCTCTTTAATTTTACCCTCTTGTGTTTGCTTGAGTGTCCATGAATTTTCAGCCCTTAAAGACAGAGCTTGGTCCAGTTGGTGCAATCATGTATTCTAGCTCCTTGGTGCTGCAGCTAGGCCTGTGAACACAACCTGTAACCAGTATTTCTTAAAGGAAAGGAACTCTCTTCAGAATATTTTCACACCCAGAGCTCAGTGTGGGTGAACCTGAACAATTGCAGAGGGTTTAGGGAAACTTGAGCAGTGGGTGTTTTTTAGAAGATTAAATTAGCTGAGCTGTTTGAGCAGTTGGTGGTTTAGCAGATTAAATTAGCTGAGCTGTTTTGCACAAGTTGCAGGAAGAAGACATTAGAATCAGTAGAGCTGGCTTAGAGCTACAAGCATTTAATTCCACCTCAGAGAACACAAAGGAAGAGATTTTTACAAAGCTAGCTTGCATCACTTTTAATATCATCTTCTTCTAAATTTCTAAGTTGTGAATATATACATATTTCAATATTTAAGGATGTCATACTATTAATCTTTTAAAATCATTTTCTTCTACCAGGAGAAAAATTTTGCATAAATTTTTTTTCTGTTTTGCTCAAAGAACTCAGTAAACCATATTTAACTATAGTTTATTTTAAAAAAAAAGTGATGAAACGTTTTCAATTGTATTTTGTATTTTAGAGACAAATATACATCAAAAATATAATGTAGTAAACAGTAAAAAGTGTATGGTAATAAAACCCAAGTTAGATACAGATTTTGAGGACAAAAAAAAAGCATTCTGGAAATCCATATATAGAAGTTACCATGTGACAAGATGCAGCTAGATGTCTTTAGCTCTTCTCAGATAGGCTCTTCCCAAAGCTGGGGAGCCCCAGGTTTATCATTGCTCTTACAGTGAAGGACTTAGCCTATAAGATGCTGCATCTAATGCTAACCTCTTCAAAAGAATGCTTCATATTGAAGCCATGGTGGAGACTGCCCCATGTTCTTTAGGTGGGGACCACCCAGATTCCACACATTGTGGAATGTTTCTTAAAATGGAAGGCTAAACTTTCCTCGAAAATACAACTTTGAATCTGTCTGACTACTTAAAACATTCATTTGGAGCCCATTGTTCTCCTTGCTTAGAATACTTAAACAGAGGGTGTGGCTGCCTTTGCAGAAAAAGAATGTTAGTGTTGACTTGAGTGACAATTATATTCTCTCTCTCTCTCTCTCTGTATGTGTGTGTATGTATGTGTATTGGGTTTTATTACCATATACTTTTTTTACAGTGTGTCCTTCTTTTTGGAGACTAGTCCCCATGTGCTTCCATGTCATATATTTTGAATCTATGTTTTATATAACAAAGAAATGCAGAAATTTGTCTTTTTTAAATCTAGATTCTCATGATATGATAATCTCCAGTTTCATCAATTTTTCTGAAAATGACATAATATTACTCTTCTTTATGCCTGAGTCTAACATTTCTATGAAATGAGTTAGCTTACAAACAAATCCTAAGCAGACCTGACAAGAGGCATTGTTTGGACTGTCTTAGGAAAACAAATGAGTGAGTGGCTTATAGGTCATATTGTTGGCTTCTGGGTAGGAAAGTCCCATCGCCCATTTATATAAGGGAGTTCATAATTCTGTTTGTGATGAAAAGGACACACAAGTGTCTCTGCTGAGTCCTGGTGATCTGGTGAGTTAATATTTAACAAGACATGCAGAGCAAGTGGCTGAGATATGGAAATGACTTGTGGAAGTCTGCTGCTGTGGATCCTCTCTCACAAAGATCAGAGATGCATTTTTTAGTTTGGAAACAATGTTGGTGCCATGTTTTGACCTCAGAGGACCTGTGGTGGATAAGGTAGACTTAGGACCCAAGGTGTACTATCGAAGGCTGCCAGGCTTTCTGTTGCCCTTGTATTTTCTGTCTGGTAATGAATGATCAACAAGATCACAGTGAGGAAGAAGTATTCATATCAAATAGAGAGCTCCTCATCTTTATCTAGTGAAGAAATGTGGCTCTGAGCCTCGTGGGGAAAATCACCACAGGGCCATCTGGACGTCTGGCAAAGGAGACATTATCTGATGGGAGTCCTGACCAGAATAGGAGGTGAAAGTGGCAGGTTTGTTCATTCTGCACACGGGATTAGAATCTTCCTCAGAGTCTACAGCACCTGCTCAGCTATTGCTTCCAGCCTTTTTGGAGTTGCTCTTCATTTTGTGGTTTCTATGCATTTATGCCAGTGGTTTCTCTGAGGAAGCCAGATGAGTAATTTTAATGTTAGGCCTAGTGTTAGATGTTTGCTTTAAAAAGGCTACAACACAAGAAGAACCCAGGTGGGCACTGTCGAAAAGTCTGCTGCCTGCCTCAATTCTTTGTCTTATTCTCACATACAATAAGGGAGAAAGTGGTGATTTTCAATGTTGGAAAAAAAAACATTTTTCCCTATGACTCAGATTTCCCTGCCCTGGGGCTGGCTGGCTTTTCATCTCTCTCCATGAACCAGAATCCTGTTTGTAACTGCGGGAGCCAGAGCTGAATCAAATATCAGGCTCCCTGGATGGCGAAGAGCCATTTATGGAGTCAGGGTGAAGTGGTACAGAGCACTGGGGAGGGAGCAGTGGAGATCATCCATTGGGAAGGAAGCGTCAGCTCATCACAGAGACCCCAGGAAACTAGAGGCAATCCAGGACAACCTGCTGTCCTACAAGCTTAGTCAAAGTTGAGTGGCTTATGGTCACACTGTACTTTCAAAACAAGTCTTAGATTCTCACATCTCCTGAGCTATTTCCTTTTTTTTCCCCCTTTGGTTTTTTGAGACAGGGTTTCTTTGAATAGCACTGGCTGTCCTGGAACTCACTTTGTAGACCAGGCTGGCCTCGAACTCAGAAATCTGCCTGCCTCTACCTCCCAAGTGCTGGGATTAAATGCGTGTGCCACCACCGTCGAGCTATTTCCTAATGCATGTAAAAGAAAACGTTGGATTAAAGCTAAATGGAATGTAACTTCCCTGTGAATTAAGCTGTTCTTGGCACCATGATAGCGGGACTTGAAAGTTCTTATGTCCTTACAGAGTACAGTACAATCCACAGTCCTTCCACACCCATTAAAGAGACTGACTCCGAGCGGCTGCGTCGAGGTTCAGATGGGAAGTCACGTGGCCGAGGCAGAAGAAACAATAATCCCTCCCCTCCCCCGGATTCTGACCTTGAGGTATGACATTGCCTGTACTAAAATAAGGAACAAGGTGTCACGTCGCTCATTGCTGCATCAGGAGAACTAGCCTGTGAACATCAGCGAGGAAGGACCCCAACACTCTTGTTATGGCTTATTGCTTGTATTGAAAAAGTAGACCAGTTTTCCCTCTTTCATATTACCTGTCTACCCACAGTTTTCATAGCTGATGTGGGTCGTTAGTAGATATTCTTGCTGTTGTTCTGAAGCCCTGGAGATGGAACACAAGATCTCAAACAAGCTACATATGTGGACACCATAGGATGTCTCCCCAGCTTTAGGCAATTCTTTACTAATAGTAGCTAGGTGTGGTGACACACACATGTCTTTCAAGCATATGGGAAATTGAGGTAGAAGGACCAAAAGTTCAAAGTTATTCTTGGCTCATTGTGAGTTTGAGGCCAGCCTGGCTGTGTGGCACCCTGTTTCGCACAAACAAAACTCAAAGGATAACAAAGCAGTTCTGCCTTAACAAAATTCTACTGCACTGTTGTGTGTCACTACCATTCCCATTAAGTAAGTGTGATCCTGAAAGAGCAGAGGCAAAGCCACTTTGAAAGTAAAGACATGGCTGGGTACATGGAGAAAGAGAAAAATGCAGTGTTCTAAAATGAAATGGTAATCAGCTACTGAGAACATGTTTTGGTGGAGTTCAAAGGCTGGGGGATTAAGCAAAAACTGACAGGGTAGCAGATCTCATTGCCTCAAAGCCACTGCAATTAAGTTTCTGTTTTTGGCCAAAGTAAAATCTGATGGTGGAAAACTTGATTATTTTTTGAAGAGAAGATGGACATTTTCCAGCAGCATCTATGTACATGAGTGTGCTGGTGTGAGGGAGATGAACAGGCTATGGAGATGTCACAGCATCTCAAAGAACTTTTTGAAATGAACTCCAAGCCCAGTTCAAAATACCCCCTGAGTGTCTAAGAGTTTGTGTGGGGTGGCTGCTTAATTTGAAAACCTAAAACACCTGATCAAAAATGCATAGTTTCTCCTCAATATCCACAGGGGACATGCTCAAAGATCCCTCCTGTTGATACCCAAATTCCCAGGTGTCCAAGTCCCCCATAAGCAACATGCTGTTCACACACACCCTGTGTAGTCTCCCTGCTCTTTGTCCTGGGGACTGAAGCCCAGTCATGCTAAGCAAGCACTCTACCACTTAGCAGCATCTCTTGTCTCTCAACCATTTAAACCATATCTAGACTACTCAGAATACCCAATAAAATGTAAATCATATATAAATGGCTGTATCCTGGACTTTGTATCAGATAAGTATGTGTGCACATATGCAGTGAAGTTAGCTTGTTTTTCAAAGTATGTCTGTTGCTGCATGCAGAACTCAGATGCCCTGAGAGCCAGCGCTATAACTCATCCTTATGATAACTGCTTGATTGCTAATGTGACATAAGTAAACTATTTAAAGCTTCAATTTCTTCTTGAAATGATTGATATTTAACTTGCTTAGCATAAGTCATGAGAGTTCCTTTTAACTTCTGTCTCTTCAAACTTATAAATAGAGCACTGTCAAGTCATGGTCGATCTCTTGGGGACTGAAATGGAGACATTACTATTGACTAGAAAAGCCTCTTTTCTACATTCACATTGACTTTACTAACACAACTGTCCTGTACCTCATCCGAGACTAGACCTGACAGTTGGGAGATGCCCTTAGGAAAAGCTGAGTGTGGACAAAGCATAAATTCAGATCTTTCATTGTGTATACCATTTCAAAACTTGCACATCATGTCAACATTAACTGATAAAAGTTACCAAGCAAAGCCAAGGTGCATTGACTCAGCTCTTCCCTCATAGAGAGTGTTCATCTGGGACCTGGACGAGACCATCATTGTTTTCCACTCCTTGCTCACGGGGTCCTACGCCAACAGATACGGGAGGGTGAGTAGACCAAGCACCAGTTTGGAATTGCTCGAGGGTCAATGTGCCTTGAATTTACTTATTGATTTCTGTCCAATGAATGGCATTTAAGTTTAAGCAATGCATTTAAGATTTAAAAAGGAACATAATTTATTAGTGTGGTCAAACACATAAGTAAGGCAAAAGTACAAGCGGGGAAGAGGAAAGATTATTTTTATGCCTTAGAAATGAGACAGATTCCATTCAGCTTATGCTTTGTCTCCCTGCACGAACCCCCACCATGGGAAACGTGATCAGACATTTGTTAACATATGTCACAAGCTAAGCCTGTTGGTTGTGCTTTTACTATCTGCTCTGTCTTTTATTCTTAAAGCATTCAGTGGGACAAGTGTCATTCATTGTTGTCTGCAGCGATTAGCAGGGTTGGTGTTTTGCTTTTTAAGACATCTACTATGGATACTTTTATGTGACCCTTTTCAGTTTGGGCTAAATTAATGTAAATAGTATATGACAATAAGCTCCAAATGACAGTAATATTAATACTCCCTTATTAAAGTTGTTTAATCTGTCTATTGTGGTATTTATTTTGGTGAATTGGTAAAGAATAACATCAGAGATCGTTTCCCATTGTTATGGTATTTGGATTTCCTAAAAGCTTAGAAACTGTTTGCAATGTGTTACTTGTTGATTTTAAAACACTTTAGCCGTGCAAAACCATGTTATTTAAATTAGACATTGATATTTTCTAAGATTACCTTATATATACATATATGTATCATATATACATATAACTTTTTAATGGCTAAATAAATTATGAATCCTAGATCGTTAAAGCTAAGACTGGTTTGGAAACCAAGACATTAAATTCTTTTATCACTGAGACCAGAGATTTATCAACATCAAAACTGACACTGTAAAAGGTAACAGACTCTCATTATAAATATGATAGGACAGTCATTCTTTTAACAGATACTTATTTCAATAAAAATACATCTAGTCCCTGAGGTTGACTTAAGTCTGGAGGTGAAAAAGAGACATTATCCCTTAAGATTCACAGTCCAAGTTTCAAATTATTAGTAAGAGGTCTAATTATAAAAGCCTTGAAGTATTTGCGCATACACATGTGCACACACATTTCTATAAGAGCTGGACCATCCCATCATTTGAGTTTGTATTCAGTCATCTATGTGAAGTACCATATAGCCCATCTTATGCCTAAATACATTCCCTGGGGGATGACAATGAAAATTAAATCAAATAATCCATCAGCAACCCCTCACACCAAAAAAAAAAAAAAAAGAAAGAAAGAAAGAGAGAGAGAGAGAGAGAGAGAGAGAGAGAGAGAGAGAGAGAAAAGAAAAGAAAAGAAAAAAGAAGGGAAGGGAAGGGAAGAAGGGAAGGGAAGGGGAGAAAGAAAGAAAGAAAGAAAGAAAGAAAGAAAGAAAGAAAGAAAGAAAGAAAGAAAGAAAGAAAGAAAGAAAGGAAGGAAGAAAGGAAGAAACTTGTACTAGGCAGTGAACACACAGCAGTAAGAAGTCAGTAAATTCTAGCTGGGTTGTTGGTGGCAGTGTTTTTTTTTTTTTTTTTTTTTTTTTTTAGGTACAATACAGAATTGTACTATAAATGTATCAATCCCTATTTTAAAAGCTACTACATAAAGCTAACTATAACCTATAAATAGTTAGTAGAGCCTTGACAATCATCTTAACTAAGTCACAGGGTGTTCTCAGTTACTCCCAAGGAAGAGAGCTGGTGGTGAGTGGAGCTCACTCAGGAGTGTTGAAAAGAGAAGCTGTTGACACATGCAGCATTTGAAACCACACAGAAAGTCACAAGCCTTTATCTACCACACTGATAGACAAAGAAAGTGGCCACTATTTTCAGAACCACAGATTGCCAGTATATAATAAAGTGGAGGCACCACACAGCCTAGTGACCTTCTGGCAGCCTGTGGCCATAAGTCATTGGTTTGGATGTGGAGTTCCCACCAAGATTAGGACCATTGGCTTAAGATTTTTTTCTTTCAGTTCTTAGCAATGTAGGGACAAAATGCTCTCTCAGTAATGCCCTATGTATTAGAGGGGTTCTGAAAGTGTCAGCCATTTGTATTTTGAGACTTCATCAAATAGGATTCAGTCTCTTTTCTTTTTTTACTGTTATTGTAGTAGTGCACATGATATAGTTTACTTTTTTGTTGATTTTTTTTCTCATATTACTTTCATAAGTCATATGTATACATTCTGTAGACTAGGACTCTAATTGGTTCCTACATTGACACATTGATGGGGTTTATGCTTTCAGGAAGCCCATTTCGTTTTTCAATTTTTTGCTTTTATTGTGTGTGTGTGTGTGTGTGTGTGTGTGTGTGTGTGTGCATACATGCCATGGCATGAACATGAAGATCATAGGACAACTTGTGGGAGTCAGTTTTCTACATCCACCATGTGGGATCGCAGGATAGAACCCTCCTGTTGAGTAGTCTTATAAATACTAGGCAATACATTTGAGGAAAATCTTCCTGCATGTAACTTTGCTTCTGAAGCCAGCATGGCCTCAGGTCACTGTGCCCACCAGGAGAAACGGCTTTAAGCAGAATATCAAGTGCAGGACTACAGAAGAGTTTGCTATTTGAGGGATGAAGGGGCTTGAGTAGCAGTGTAGCATTGGAGATGGAGCCTTTCTAAAGCTGTGGCCAGGAAGAAGAGCAAAGTTCACACAGGGTCTCCCAGCCATCTGCATTGAAGGCAGATTTCATTATTAGAAACAAGGAAAGTATCTCTAGCTGTATATGTAGCAGAAGATGGCCTAGTCTGCCATCACTGGGAAGAGAGGCCCCTTGGTATTGCAAACTTTATATGCCCCAGTACAGGGGAATGCCAGGACCAAGAAATGGGAGTGGGTAGGTAGGGGAGCAGGGTGGGGGAGAGGGTATAGGGAACTTTCAGGATAACATTTGAAATGCATATAAAGAAAATATCTAATAAAAGAATTAGAAGGGAAAAAAGAAAGAAGGAAAGTCATTGGTGGGGATTTGCGGGGGGTCCTCAGTAGAGAGGTGATTTAAAGCTTTAGATTACTTTACATGTGAATGGATAGTTATTGGCATGGGAAGAGAAATCATCTGGTCCACAATCCGTCTAGAGAGAATGGGTGGATTTTGGATTGTGCAGTGAGTAGGATGTAGACTTGGACTGGGGCAGAGGATAGAAGAGCAAAGTAGATAAAAGAAAAGGGTGATTTCTGAGCTGTATCCTTTGAGACTGAGGGAACAGTCACATGTAGGATGAACTGATTGTCAGGAAAACCTGGGGATATGGGTGGTAGGGAAACCTTGGATAGTTTTGACATACTTCTTAGACAAGCAAGACAGTGGCTGGCAGGTAAACCCAGTGTTCTTTGGAGAAGTGGCCAGAGCTGTGGGCACCAGTTTTAACATTAATACTGTGAAGCTTAGATCTAGAAGCACCTCAGCTCCTTGACTGATTCCTCCCAAACATGTGTCTAGCATCTTCTCTGTGTTGGATGCTATGACCAACCTGTTGTCTTTTTGCTGGAGATACGTTCAGGGATATTCATTGCTAAGGAAATGAGAAGCAAACAGAACTATGCAAGAGGATTTGCCTAATATTACTCTCATTAGGGGACATTAGAATTGGGTAGAAGTTGTTCTCAAATTAGGTGATAACTCCTTGAAAACTATGAGGTTTGTTCAGAATTCTTCCAAACAATGATAGTAACCATGCAGATTGGAATAGCTTGCATCCCTTTTGTTCCCCACAGTCTAAAAGTAGCTTAGTGGCAATCTGCCCCTTTGGAGTGCAGATTTACTTATGTTCTTGGCCATTGTTGGGGAGGTATGTGGCTCCGCCTTCCTCTAAATGCATAGAAAGAAATGAATGCTGGACAAAGTGGTGGCTGTTTTGTCTCTATGGGAACCAGATACCTGAGAAGGAGCTTAGTCACAGTAGCTTAGGCAACTAAATGAGTGAGCCATTTAGTAAGGGGATACGGGATCTGGTAGATAGAATGCAAAATTAGGGCATGTTATAGCAATATATACCTCCCTCCAGAGGTTCGAGAATGTCCCACCTTCTGTGTAATCCTAGCTGTGGGAAGAAGGCATGCTGGGTGTTATATGGAAGTGCTGTTTTGTAACAAAGGTGGTAAGGACAAAAAGGGGGTGCTCTGTACAACCTACCAAGGCAGAAGAAAGAAATAGCACTTGTTAGCAGGAATGTAGAGTCTGTCCTTAGGTTGGTTCTAGAAATCTGTATTCTAGTCACTTTTGTTTACTGCATTTTTTAAAACTGTTTCCAAGCTAAATCAAAATTCCTAAGTTTTACTAAAAATTTAGGTCCCTTCCCCCCAATAGATTGTTCTCCTTAAAACAGACAATATAATCCAATTTTCAATATTGAATTATAAACACCAAACTTAACAGTATTCACTTCCCCTTACATGGATGACTCAGAGTGAGTCCTTGCTCATAAGAAAATGTTGTATCTTTAGCCAAGTTCTTTGATCCCTCAATACTTACTCTTTTTCTTTTCATGCTTATAAGAAACAGTGTTTTTCCTTTTATTAAATGTCGTTTTTAATCAATCAATTAATTAATTCACATCCCAAATGCTTCCTTCCCTCCATGTCCCCCTGTCAGAGTTCCTTCCTTCATCCCCCATGCCCTTTGCCCCTTTGCCCCCTCCTAGTTATTATGCCCACCCTGCTGCATCAGGTCTCCACAGGATTAGCTGTAGCCTTTCTCACTGAGGCCAGACAAGGCAGACTCTGCTATGTATATGTGGGGAGAGGGGGTTGGACCAGCCCATGTATGCTCTTTGGTTGGTGGCTTGGTCTTTAGGAGCTCCCAGGAGTCCAGGTTTTGACACTTTTGGTCTTCCTGTAGGGTTGCTATCACCTTGAGGGCCTTATTCCCTAACTCTTCTATAGTGGTCCGGGACCTCTGTCCAATGTTTGCTGCTTGTGGGTATCTGCATTTGTCTCAGTCAGCTGCTGGGTCGGGCCTCTCAGATGGCTGTCATGCTAGGCTCCTGCTGGAAGCACAACACTCTTTATTGCTAATTAGTATCCCTCATTCCTGGAGTTTTGGTTAGTGTGGAAATTAATAGTATTACAACCCAAATTTTATTTTATACAAAACCAAACCATAAACACTTAAGATAGAAAAGGATGGCAGAAAGAGAAGCAGGTTTAATTACGGGTCCTCCTCACACTAAATTGTCTGATACTCACTGAATTCAGTAGTGATGCTGTTGAGCTTGCTTCCCAGGCTAGTAGGCTGTTTTATTTATTTGTTTGTTAGCTTGTTGTTGCTACTATTAATTGAGACAGTCTTATGTAGCCCTGGCTGACCTGAAACTACCTATGAAGTCAAGGGATGCCTTGAACACCTTGATCTTCTTGCTTCTACCTCCCAAGTGCTGGGATTACAGACATGTAGTCCTCCTCCTAGCTTGTTCCTAAACTTAATTTATAGATTGTGAATCAACACGATTTGAGGTCACACACAAAATAATTAAAACAGAATATTATACCTGGCTTTTGTCAAATGGTAAGTACATATATTTGAATATAGACGAGACCTTATTGTTAACTACAACTGCAACAGCAAATCCCTTGCCTTAAATATCAGAAAACAACAACAATAAAATTCTTGAATCCCAGCAAGATTGCCAGTGAGTAATATGGTGGCAGTGGCTTCAACCTCATGAATTGCAGTATGTGACATGTCTTATGGTATGATAGAAATTGGAGACTTAAGTTCAAGTATATCTGTCTCAGTTCCAAGTTCATATTCTGATTGAGAGTCAACTGCACATCCACTGAGCTTGAGCTTAATGCTTGGCTTGCAGGATTACTCCAGCACTTAACCCAAATCTCACTGATTGCAAAAGCCAATAGGAAGAAAGGCATATGACCTACTGAGCTTTCAGCTGCACTTTAAGTGTTTGCGGTAGAATGTGCCAAGGTTCTAAGAGACTCTCGAATGTCATTGTGACCTTATGCTGCCTGAGCCTCTCTCGTGGGAATAAGCATTTACTGTATGAGGGTGGGGTAGTGGTAGGAGCAGTTCTTCTAGATCATTTCACCTGGGTATTCCGATTGGCCAGTGATGGTAGTTGCTTCATCTTCCTCTGTTTGACAGACAATGAATGCTAAATTCCCAAGAGGGTCTAGACACTTAAAATTGTTCCCTCCATTTTGGAACTGGACCAGAGTCACAATGGTGGCATAACTCTCCCACTTTTCCTGACAGTGCTCAGGCAGCTGGGGATGGTGCAGAAACAAACATGGCCATGGTCCAAGAAAACCAGATCTATACTTTTAGGATTTGTATTTCATGCAATTTCCACATCTCCCAGTTTTTCAGCATTTAGACCAGAGACTGATAGACCCTAATCCATAGGCCAAATATGCTCCACAGCCTGCTTTATGCAGCTTCTTTAAGCTAAGAGGCTTATTTCATTTTTGTAAAGTATTCTTAAAACCAAAACAAGAATATGTGCCACAGGAAATGTAAGCCTGAAATCCTGATTTTTCTGCCCCTTAAGAGAAAGGTCTCTCCTCTCCTCTGAACTTTGAGTTAGTTCTGATTCCTTTTCCTCATCCCTTTGGGATATGGGGACCACAGCACTGTGGCTGGCTGTGAAATCAAGCCGTGTAAGCATCAGCGATATGAATTTGGAACCTGGTGAAGCTTAGGCCAGCAAATTCATTAGAGAGATGGCACTGCCTTCTAAGAAACAGTTGTAACAGGAAATGACGAAAACACAATTAACAGTTGTAACAGGAAGTGACACAAACACAATTAACAGTTGTAACAGGAAATGACGCAAACACAATTAACAGTTTTAACAGGAAATGATGCAAACACAATTAAACTTTTCTATTTGAGACATGGTCTTATGTAACCCCGGCTTGCCTCACACCCTGAAGATGACCTTAAACCTCTTCAAGTTCCTTCTCCCAAGTTTAATGAACATGCAGCAGTCACAGAGCTAGTTCTCAATTTTGACCTGTGCGTGAACCCACATCATTTCTACAGTCCCTGGGGGCTCTAATAACCCTAGCAAAGAGCCCCGGCCTTATGTCTGGGGACCTGGAAGAAGACAGATATCCCAAAGGATTTCTTCTTTGTATGTTAATGTTAAATTGGGTCAAAATGAGAAGGTAACATATGGTCCCAAATACAACCTGCGGATGCTGTGGGATGGCATAGAATATAAAGCCTCAAAACAAGCAGGGCAGTGGTGGTGCATGCCTTTTTACCACAGCACTTGGGAGGCAGAGGCAGGTGTATTTCTGTGGGTTGGAGGCCAGCCTGATCTACAGAGCTAGTTTCAGGGCAGCCGAAAAACAAACAAAACAACAACACAAAAACAAAATAAAAACACACCTAGATGAAAATACGTTTCTTGAACATGAAAGACATGCCGGACTGAATAAACTTCCTCTTCCTTTGTCCTCACCCTTGTCCCAATGCCACTTCCTTTCCCGTTATTTACCATCACCTTCCTCTTAGCTCAGAACTTCAGGTACTTAGAGCATCCATAGGGGCCCATTATCTGACTGCCCACATTGGTGCAGCCGAGTTTGCTTGCTCACCACTGCAAATTGGATGGAGCTAAGGAGCGGAATCACAACAGCTCCCCACCATTGCTCTGGCTTGCTATCCCCAGCCGTCTCCTTTTCTCCGAGACTTTGCAAAAACCACCTTGGATCTCAGTCACTTCTGCCTCCTTGATGACCCCATCTGAAATGTGGAAGCAATCCTAGATGTTGCTGGAAAACAGTGCCAAGCATCCAAAAATGTACTTACTGTTGGCATTGCCTGTCTGAAACCTGCTATTTCTTGTTTTGGGGTCCAGCACATGTGATGGGTGGCCCTGTATATTTTGTTAGAACAAGAATATATACCAAAAACCCATACCTATAAAGCATATAGGATCATCCTTGGAGAAAATGAATGGCAGAACCTGTGTCAATATGGTAATAAGGCTGGTGACGCTTCATCCAACTTCTAAGGCTTTCAATGAAAAGAATTGGCAGGGAATACTTAACATTACTCACACAAAGTACATCTATTACCAGACAACACCAGGATTAAAACATAGTCTTCAAAGTAGTGTTGTGGGCAGAATATAGTGTGAAGAACTTACTCCGTGAGCATGGGGATGCCATGAGAAATATCACACAAGGTACCAACACAATGGAAATGTACAGCTGAGACTAATCTGATAGCAGAGAAAATCATTGTGCAGTGCTTAGCATAGGAAGGAAAAATGATCTAAAGAGTGGCTGTAACACTAGAAAGGAGAGAGAGAGATAGGAGAGTAGTCACAAATGAGATCTTGATAGGTCCTTTGATTGGATTTAGCTGTTGGTCTTGCCCTTGGCATCTGTGGGCTCTGAGTGTGGAGGCCAATTGGCTGGGTGCACACTACTGTTCTTCCTTTTCCTTCCTCTTTATACCACTGTCTTGGCAATTGTCCCATGTTTGGGATTCATTGGGTGTTCTCCACAATTGAAATTAATCTTTACAGTGGTGAAGGTCTTTCTCTTAATTCTCTACTAGGTTATTATTTCCTTGATGTTGAAAGGGCATCTCTTAAATTAAAAAAAAAAAAAAATGAACACAGGCTAAGGTCAGGAAAAATGACCTGCTTAACATTACTGGATATTCTGTGTCCAACTCAACCAGGCAATAGTTCAACCATGATCTGCTTTTCTAAAGTGTGTAAGCTCTCATGGATTATTCCCTAATTGACAATAGAACTACATCCAACATTCTAAACAGCATTTCACCCCAGCTACCCAGTGAGATGGCCTTCCTACCCTCTACAGAGCCATCACCCCCTGGGTGCCTGTCAGGTAGAAAGAGAGCCTTTAGGGGAACCCTGGGACTTGGTAGTAGAACACGCCCCTTGAGAAACCTTCATTGTTTTGTAAAAGAAATAAACATCTCACAATATTTTTTTTCTCAGATAAGTAAGCAATTTACAAACCGTACCATCAAACTCCATCCAGTGAACAACTAGCATGGAGCTTTAAAAATAAACCACTTCAGTCCTCAAAGTGCCCATTCCTGTTTTTCAGCATCCTTTTCTCTCAAAACAAAAGCTCCTGAATAGAGGGAATTTTTAAATGACAGGCAGGCCCTGTTTGTGTCTGTAGTATTAGCATTCTAAATAAGGTACTGTTTAAGGGGCTTAAACAAATATTTGTTTCCTTTCATTTGATTGATATTCCCCCAAAGATTTGTGCTTGGCTTGAGCATGGTTTTCACATTGAGCTGACAAACCCTTGTAAGCCTGCTCATGTGTCACCAGTCAGCAGTGATTGCTTCCTGCTATGCTTTGCTGCCCACATAGAACCAGGGAAGATAGCTTTTAACAGCCCCAGGTGCACTTGCATGAATTAAAAATATAAATACCATAGCCAGAGCTCCTGCTTGTAATTTCTGTAAAAGTTGAACTGTCTTGTACACGCTCTCTTCATCTTAGGTTTAAGATGAATAAATAGCAACGTAAAGAATGCGATATGCTTTAGATACACTTTAATTTGCCCTTCAAAGCAGCAGAGTGATTGCTAGGGATCGGTGTAGCCCTGATTTTGAAGGAAAAGTAGGGTACATGTATGGGAATGAGCTATGCAATAGACAGCATATATTTTAAACATACTTGTACATTGAAAATGGGAGCATGATAACAATGTAAAGAGCAAAATTCAGAGTTTTTTATTTTGATTTTATTTCATTAATTTATGATTTATTTGATAAGTTATTCTGGTTTTTAATTAACCATGGCTTCTAAGTCATCTGAGTTCATCAGAACTGGAAGAATTTTTCAGGTTCCCCAAACAGTGAAAAATCTTCACTGACATTTCTATTTAAAGATAATAAATTTATAATAAAGATTTTTATAATAAGACGGAAATGACTTTTGGACTGCATGAATCTACTGTGATGTTTGGCCTTTATTCAATCAAAACTTAGTAGCCCAGGGTGTACCTTTTAAAATGTAGTTTCATACAAAGTTGTGGTGGTTGCTAGAGAAATGTCTAGATTAAAGCTTTGTAGATGAAGGAGAAAGGTTGTTTTGCTATTATGTGCAGAAAACATTCAGTATCCCATTTGTAAAGCCGGAAAAAAAAAAAAGAGAGAAAAGAAATGGGATTTCCTTCAAATTTCTATCTTTTGTTCAATCTTGAGGGGCAGCAAGCACTGAGCCAAAAGTAGTTGTTTTATTTTGTTTTGTTTTTCTGTTTGAGAAAATGAATAAAAACAAATTTCTGAGGGGTTGCATTTACCACTAAAAATAGAGTGTAGTGTGGCCTAAAGCCAGCTGGTGAGAAGTGTTACACGTTTCTTGCTTTGGCTGTTTGTGACCACAGTATCCAGTGTGCAACTCTTCCATCTCCAGCGGTAGACAGGACGCTCATGGGCTTGGCTGAGACTCACTGGTCTTTTGTGTATTATTTGCCGCAATGTGCTTGATGAATGTCCTTTCACTGTTCTGGGCACGCAGGAAGCTCCAGAAGTGAGAATTCCAACTGACCAAAGACCAGTAGCAAAGAGAATGAGGGAGAGAGCCCTCGCAGATGCTCTGACTGCTCAGCAGTGTTGGATCCTGTGAACTGTGAGCAAGCAGCATGGGCCAGCTGGCTCTGGGTTACATTGCCACAGAGATGAAGCTGCCAGTGTATAGGGAAGTTGTGTAGACTTGCACAAGACTATCAGTAAGATGAAGCAAATGGCTGTCCTGCTTTGTCATTCCTTTCAAAAGCACTGAAATCTGTTTTCTGATCATTTCACCAAGCTGCGCTCCACATAGAGTGACCAAGCAACTTCACAGCATCATTGCTCCGCTGTTCAGGCAGTAAATTAAAGAGCTCCTGTTGGCGCTTTCCCTTGGAGTATGAAAGCTAATAACAGCTGTGACATAAAATAGTATAACTTGCTGATAAAGGCAAGATAATTAGAGATGATGACTGGCATCTCCAAACAACTTTTATTTACACAGTAGTTAAGTTCAAATAGTAGATGTACCCAATGGTTCACCCTGTGTCATAGAGTAGCTCATTAGTGATCATTAAAATATCCTTGAAGTAAATCAGAACATGGGACTGCATATAAGTGGCCTTCTCTTAAACATAGACAAAAACCTCAGGGCTGTAGCTACTGTGGTACTGTCTTAGTCAGGGTTTCTATCCCGGCACAAACACCATGACCAAGAAGCAAGTTGGGGAGGAAAGGGTTTATTCAGCTTACACTTCCATACTGCTGTTCATCAGGAAGCTGTGGAAGTCATACTGCTGTGGAAGTCAGGACTGGAACTCAAGCAAGTCAGGAAGCAGGAGCTGATGCAGAGACCATGGAGGGATGTTACTTACTGGCTTGCTTCCCCTGGCTTGCTCAGCTTGCTCTCTTATAGAACCCAAGATGACCAGCTCAGAAATGGCACCACCCACAAGGGGACCTCTTCCCTTGATCACTAATTGACAAAATGCCTACAGCTGGATCTCATGGAGGTATTTCCCCAACTGAAGCTCCTTTCTCTGTGATAACTCCAGCTGTGTCAAGTTGACACAAAACTAGCCAGTACAGTACCTAAAACACATACTTCCCCATGCCTCTATTTTGTACTATCCTAGTCTGAGATACTAATGGCCTGTATAGGTATAGGCACATAATCATAGAATTTGCCCCTAAGAAATTTCTTATAAAGGTGACTTTTGCCAAAGGATGGTTAAAGCTTCAATAATCTGCTATTGGTGTGAAATGAAACCAGTGTCACCACATAACTAGTAGTGAAGCTGCAGAATGTGTCAGGATTGACAATAGCAATGGGGCATCCCATGTCCCAGGGTTAGCCATGAGAAGTACTTCCTAGAAGCTGCGAATATCTGTGTAGTGTGAAATGTCTAGTAATAGAGATCAAATGATGACTCTGGTATTGTGGATATTGGGGAGGGTTGGCACTCAGGATCTTTAGGAGTCCAAAAGTCAAAATCAAAATGCCAGCGGCCCTAGTGAGGCTCACTACTGTTACTATGGTTCCTGTAGTACACTGAGATTGATCCTCCGCAGCAGGTCGCCCCTGCAGTGTGACAGTAGTATCATAAATGAGTGAAATGGCTTGAATTACAGACATAGACATTCCTGTTTCCAGGGAAGGACACTATACAGTGAAGCAAGCCAAGTTAACATAGGCAGAGAAGGCTTAGCTCCTATGCTGTGCTAAGCCTTTCACTCTGGGTACAGATTACCCAAGTCTCAGCATGCTCTTTTTCAGGAGGGTTTTAAAACCTTTGTCAGATGCCCTTAGGTGTGATTAAAGATTTTAAAAAGTCTTTTCAACCCAAAGTATCACAAGCAAAAGAAAATCAAGACTGTCCAACATTTTGGCTGCTGTAATTCTTAGAATTGAAGCCATTTTCTATGCATCATGGGCACTACCCTGTTACTAGGTGTAAGAAGAATTCTATTTTATTTTTCTCATTTTCTGGATTGCCTTTTAATTCAGTTGGCTGTGCCCTTGAACAGACACACATGGTTCTAATTTTAAGGATGGCAAATCTTTCTGTTTTCTTTTGTTGCATGTTTGATGTCACATCAAGAAAGTGTCACCATGTTCGAGGACTTGAAGGCTTTCTGCTAAATGAGTTACAGTTTAGGTCTTTGACTTACTGTGAGTTAATGTCTGTATGTGTTAAGGTAAAGACCCAACTTCATTCTATTTCATCTGGCTATCCAGATGTAGCGGAGACAATTGAACAGACTTAATACTAATTCCACAAATAGTTTAGCTATATGAACAGGGATTTATTTCTGGCCTTTTCTGTTCCACTAATGCAAAATTATATTTATTTTGAAAACATGTTGCTTTGCTTACTATGGTCTTTATTTATTTATTTTTATTAGATATTTTCTTTATTTACATTTCAAATGTTTTCCCTTTTCCTGCTTTCCCCTTTGAAAACCCCCTGTCCCCTCCCCCCTGTCCCCTGCTCACCAACACACCCACTCCTGCTTCCTGGCCCTGGTATTCCCCTGGGGCAGAGAGCCTTCACAGGATCAAGGGTCTCTCTTCCCATTGATGACTGACTAGGCCATCCTCTGCTACTTATGCAGCTAGAGCCATGAGTCCCACCATGTGTATTCTTTAGTTGATGGTTTAGTCCCTGGGAGCTCTGGGGGTACTGGTTGTTCCTCCTAAGGAGCTGCAAACCCTCTCTAGCTCCATCATTGGGGTCCCTGTGCTCAGTCCAATGGATGGCAGTGAGCATCCACTTCTTGTTTACTGGTCTTATATTTTAAATTTTAATAGTGGAAGACTGCTGATCCTGTTAGGTTTTTTTCATGATTGTTTTTGACGACCTAAGTTCCCTTGAGGGTTCTTATACATTTTAGGATGGTTTCTTCTTTATTTATACAAATATAATGACTGCTAGGGAATGGATTAAATCTATAAATCACTGTTTTTTAAAATCTTGATGTATCTTATATCTATGAACATTATTTTTCTATGCATTTCTTTTTTTTTTACTTAATTTTTTTCTTATTTTCAGTTTATACTTAAAAAATGTTGATTCTTTTCTCCTTGGTTTCTTTGTAGTTACTTGTTTACTTTTATAGTTGTTATTGTAAATGAAATAATTTTCTTCATTTCTGTCCCTGATTGACTATTAGTATATGGAAAGGCAATTAATTTTCATGTTATATCAATCTTGAAAGTATGCTGGCTCTTAGGCTCTCACCTCTCTTATTCTCATCTCTAGCTCTCCCTCTCCCTTCCCCCTCCACGTGGCCATGCCTGGCCTTTCTCAACCTTCTCTCTTTCTCTCTGCCTTTCTACAATTAAGCTCTAAAACAAACAAAAAAAGAAGAAAAGAAAAGAAAGAAAAGAAAAGAAAAGAAAAGAAAGTGTGTTGAATGTATTATTTCTAGCACTTTTCATGCAATTTGGGCTATTCTCCAAATATAAGTAACTCATTGCAAACAGATCTTTCTTTTGTCCTTTCATATAGTTGCTTTTCTTAGGCCTTCTAGTACTCTGGTAAATGGCTGTGACAAAAGCAATATCCTTGCCTTATTGCTGATCCTAGAACATTTCTAGACATTAACCATTGAGTGTAATGTCAGCTATGAACTTGAGGGGTGTTACCACTAAGCCCAGGCCATTCTCTTTGACCCTTAGTTGGTGGAGTGTCTTTATTTTTACAGTTCATCCTATTTTTCTTGCCTTTCAATCAATGTATACTTCTTATTTTTCATGGACATGTATAGATTTCATTGACATGACTTCTTTTCCTAAATTCCCTAGATCTTCATTATTGGACACCATTGCCACCATCCTAGAGTTGTGCCATCCATACATTGATAAACAGCTATGTGCCCTAATGTTTGGCTGGCATCTTTAGAGAGAACTCATGGCAGTCCCTCCTAAGGGTGCTTATGCTGACTCTCTCAACTGAGTTTCCACTAAAATCATCATTCTCCCGACTAGGCTCTGAAAAACATTGCTATTCTTAAAATATTGGCATGAAAAGTTGTGTAAAAAAGTTTATTGAATGTGCCTTGGTGTAATAACTACAATAGAATTGAACTTATGATTCACTAAACATTAGCATTAACTCTTATAGGTGGCCATGTTTCTCGGTTTTCTAACACTGCAACAAATCCCTAGATAATCTGTTTATAAAGAAAGGGGATATATTCTGGTTTGTGGATTTGGAAGCAGCCATCCAAGAATGGTTTGCACTACTGTTTTGGGTAGGCAGCACATCTTAGTAGGGGAATTTAGGAAAGACAAGAGAGTCTTCGTAGGCCTGGGAAATGAAAAAGAGGGGTCTCAATTTCCACTTGAAGTACATGCCCGATATACTTGAGAACTTCCTAGTGGGACCAACCTATTAAAGGTTCTACTATTTGTCTTTTAGCATACAACCCATGGATGAAGATTTTACCATACAACTTTAGAGGACTCTCAAGGTCCATAGAAATGATTCATTAACTTCTGTCTATTAAAATTCAGAGGATGGGCCTTCTGAGAATAGCTTTTGCTTTATCTTCACATTCAGATTGAATGTAGACTATGATGTACCTCTTGCAGCCATGGCCTGCAGTTCGGTGTTTGGACAATCACACAGTTGTGGCTATAATATTAGTGGTGAAAATTAGCATTTGTCAGAAAGGCCTTGGCTGCTTGTAATTTGTCACATACTGGTCTAGAACTTCACATGTGTTTCCAAATTTAATTGGCAAATAAAATGGTTTTGCACCCATGTTACTGCAGAGTCTGCGTGGGAAAAAAACAAATAATGTTGAATCAGGCTTGGAGGAAATAGTGTTCAGGAAGGACATGAAAAGATAAGTTGATCAGAGAACAGAATATAATAATGTAGGAGAACTCTGGGAACAGATTCCTTGATGGCAATTCCTTTGCCTCAGACACTGTGAGAATTTTCATCAGAACCACTTGCTTTGTTCTTATGCAATAATTAAATCTATCTAAATACATAACACCTTCAGATTCATATACATTTATGAATTTGCATTTATCTCCGTCTGAATTGATGTATTTAAGTTATATTTATAGAACAAGTTAACTATATATATTATAACAAACAGTTAAATACAGGCATGATATAGTAGATATCAGTCTTCTCACAATCTTTTGAAGAAAGTATTTTGTGACAAACCAAAAACAAGGCGTACACTGGAGAAGTAAACAAAAATAAGACATTTTTGGGTTTTTTGCTTAGGATATAATGTTTAGATAATTATTTTTAAAAAGTGGGAAAGAGATACCTTAAGAGAGAGATTCCAGTGGTGGATACATTGATAAGACCCATGGCTGAAGCAAAACCACCAAGTAAAGATGTGGAAGAAGGTAGGGAATACGGAAAGATCGGGTTGAAGCACTGCATCACAATGCTCTGATTGGCCTGTTTTAGGGATGGGATGCTGTTTATTAAAAAGCCACAGTTTGAGATTGGAAGGATACCACTCTCGTAAAGAAGGGATACATCCGGCATAGGAAAATAAGATGAACTTGACTTGACAGACATTGAAATTCAGGTGCTTTATAGCCAGAGGAACAATAGCTGATGAACCTGTGATCCTATAGCCAATATCTCAAGTCTGGTATGGTTATGGCCAGCAGGTTCTTTGGGTTTCATGGTGGCCTGAATTGACTGTAGAGTAGGTGAGGCCCAAGGATGAGTACCAAATGATTGATAGATGATCAGATTCTAACCAAATGATAGATAGATTCTATATACCATAGATTCTAACTGCATGCACAGAAAAGACCAGTGGAGTTCTTGACACCAGGACAGCAGAAATGTCAAGGTGAGAGTAGACAGCAAGTGGCCTTAGAAGCTGAGCACAGGACACATTTGGTAATGAGTTCTTCCTACAAGGAGGTGGTACTTGTTACTTCTTACAAGGAGAGGACAAAGCTCAAGTAGTAAGAGGAAAAGCGGTGCTTTAGAAATGCCAAGAAGAAAGAAGACAGCAGTGACGAACTCCCCTGAGGGACAGTGGGCACATTTGGTAACAAGTCTTTCTTAAAATGAGATATTACTTTGAAACGAGAGCAAAGCTCTAAATTTTTCATAACTGCAGGCCTGGAATCTGTTTTTGCAAGAGAAGTGCATATTTCAAGAAAAGTGAAATTAAGCCAAAGACATGGTGATTTCCATGTCTCACTTTTGGTCCAAGAATGTGGAAAGTTTGTTTGTTTTGTTTTGTTTCTTCTTCTGAATTTTCCACAATAGCCCATCCAGCTAAGACTGATTTATTAATGGTCCAGGATTAGCTCTCTTCCCGTTTATTTTACATCAGGTATGTTTTTTTAAAAAAAGGTGTAATGGTATTAAAATAATATTTATTATGATAGGAAAATAAAATCTGTCCTGAGATAATATTGGCTGCTCAAATTGTATAGGCAAATCCAGGCCAGCTGCCTGTCTCCCTTGCTAGTCTCTCTTGGGTGAAGCAATGTGAGGTGTCTTTGCACTTGATGGGTCAGTTTACATGCATAAATCTGGTCCTTAAGAATATTGGGATGTCAAGGAGGAGGGACCTCCTAGGGCTCTACTTTGCAAACTGTACAGTAAGCTTGGAAAACATCAGAGGATGCTCCAGGTAGCAAGAAGTGGTGTATTTTGCCAAACCTTTATTTCATTTATTTCTTTTTATTTTTGTAATAGCTGAGGAGTGTCTAGATTTGGGAGAGTGATTGGGAGAGAGGACAGAACAGAGGAGAGAGGAGGGAAAAGGGGGGAGGGGAGAGGACTAGCTCATGGTTTTGTTTGTTTCTTTAAGGATTTAAAAGATGTCCAAGAATACTATTCTCTACCATCCTCCTTCCTAGTCTAGATTTCTCTCCTGTTTTCTAACTGCCAAAGTATATTTTTGTTGTAGGAAATGTTTCTGAAACAGTACCATAAAGTGGCAGGTATAAAAACCATGAAAGAAAGATATTAATAACAAGCAAGCTGTTTCTGTAATTTATGAAGAAAAGTTGAAGTGTGTTACATGTTAACAAGCAAGAGAGTAATTCTTTTGATGCTCATGCAAATAAGCAACCATATCTGAAGAAATAAGGCTTTGTAACAGCAGCAGTACTATGAGGTACATTTATTTCACGGTTGGCAATTAAATAGATATGGTAAGTCTCTACCCTCACCACATAAAAAGACTTGCTGGCAGGGTTCTGTAGCAAGACAGGGTGTTTTCATTGGCCTGAACAACTAGTGCTGTGGTTCTCAACCTGAGGGTGTCACTCCTTTGGGTGTCAGATGACCCTTTCATAAGGTCATATATGAGATGGTTACAGTATGATTTGTAACAGTAGCAAAATTACATGTTATGTAGTAGCAATAAAAATGAAGTTATAAAGTAGCAATGAAATAATTTTATACTTGTGGGTTACTGTACCCTGGAGAGCTGTATCAAAGGGTCGCAGAATAAGGAGGGTGGAGAACCACTGGTCTAGGGCCTCTGTACACCATAGTATGATGTTTTGTTTTAGAAACAGCTGTTTGAACTGTCCTAGCTAATCAGTCCTGTTCTGGATATTTGAGTGTTGGTTTCTTCTAGGATATGTATTGACAGAATTCTTGAGCACAGTTTCCTCTAAACCAAGAGTTAATGAGTTAGTTGTCTGTCTGTTTTCCTTATTTACAAACTGTATTTATAGCCTTGTACAACACGAGACATTCTTAGATATTAGGAGGCGTTAAGCAAGGACAATATAAGTAAGGTGAAGTGTCAGAATGACTTGACAAGAAGTGCGTCTGTACTGTCTTCTGTCTCTTTTCCACTGTTATTAGTTAGTAGAGCAATGGAGAAGCTAGGGATGCCATCCTTCCACATTTCCATTCCCTTTCCTTTTCATCACTACAAAAGTAGGAAGTAGGCGGTGCTGGGTGGCTCTAACAACGTAGGCGGAGCTAGTGAAGTGGATGGTATAGATCAGAGGTGCTCTGAGCTCAGCTGGTTGTCCTAAGTGGAGTGCAGAGTCTGCGCCCCATCCTTCTATCGCAACTTCCTTTTCTCTGCTAGGTGTATAAAGATGGCAGGATCATGGCAAAGTGAGAAGTAAGACTCTTTTTTTTTTCTTTTTTTTTTTTTTTTTTGACTTACTTTCTTTTTTTTTTATTTTTTTATTTTTTTTATTACGTATTTTCCTCAATTACATTTCCAATGCTATCCCAAAAGTCCCCCACCCCCTCCCCCCACTCCCCTACCCACCCATTCCCATTTTTTGGCCCTGGCGTTCCCCTGTACTGGGGCATATAAAGTTTGCCTGTCCAATGGGCCTCTCTTTCCAGTGATGGCCGACTAGGCCATTTTTTGATACATATGCAGCTAGAGTCAAGAGCTCGGGGTAATGGTTAGTTCATAATGTTGTTGCACCTACAGGGTTGCAGATCTCTTTAGCTCCTTGGATACTTTCTCTAGCTCCTCCATTGGGGGCCCTGTGATCCATCCAATAGTTGACTGTGAGCATCCACTTCTGTGTTTGCTAGGCCTCGGCCTAGTCTCATAAGAGACAGCTATATCACGGTCCTTGCAACAAACGCTTGCTAGTGTACGCAGTGGTGTCATCATTTGGAGGCTAAGTATGGGATGGATCTCTGGATATGGCAGTCTCTAGATGGTCCATGCTTTTGTCTCAGCTCCAAACTTTGTCTCTGTAACTCCTTCCATGGGTGATTGTTTCCAAGACTCTTATTGTTGGGTGTTGCTCAGTTAGTCTATGGGAGAGTAGAGGAAGGTCCTCGCTGGTCACTCTAGGGCTCCCAAAGCAGGAGTGGCTGAGTCCTGTGCTGGATCCTCCGGGACATGCTTTACTAAGCACATGGACAGTGTTCAAAGCAGGGGGCAAGTCTTGAGATTAGCAACAGAGTGTGTAAACAGTGCAGGAAATGCGTGCCCTCCATGTTGGGCAATAGTAATAGAGAGGAGTGAGGTTTTCTTTGAATTTTAGGTTCTTGGCTCCAAGACTATAATGAGACATAGGGTAACCCCTGCTGCATGGGTGGCACACCTGAAGGAATAATTTGTATATTTACAATTTTTCTGTTAGGTAGACTCTGTATTTATCCCAAATGTTTATTATGATAATAAAATATAATTGCATGATATTACTTTAAGAAATGATTATTTTTTGGAAAAAGCAAAAATAGTATATACAGAGTGGTTACTGGAGAGCCAATAGAAGCTTTAGAAACTGATTATATATTCCTTCTAATACTTTCTAACTAGGACTTTTTTCTACTTAGCATAAATGATTGCAGCCAGAAAGCATATTGGTTTTGGAATTTCACATATAAAAAATGAAGAATAAAGAATAACACTATCTCCATATCCCCCAAGTTCACCAATGCTAATAGATGGTATTAAGGTGGTAGGACAGATGGACTGGCGATGACTTAAAGCATTATAAAGCAGTTCGTGGATCCTCTTGGCTTAGTACTTCCTTCAGTATGGTTCTGGCTATGTGGTGTGGTACTGGGGTTATCACAGCATCAGCCTCTGTTGACCATGGTACCAAGTAGTGAGCTCAGCCCCCACTTCTGTATTGAGTAGACTGGAATCTGGCAGGCAGTCTGATTACACACACACATGAGACTTATTCCCCCAGAGTAGGGTTTCTCCTTGTTGCCTCTCAGAATGTAATCTAGACTTTATTTTCTAATAATTGGATAGTAAGTACAGATATTCTTTATGGATCGTGGCATGAATTCCCTCTACTTCATATGTCTAAGACCCCTACACTTGGGTGCAAGCTATTTCTTTATGATGCTTAGTGGTGTACTTGAAGCACCTTTCCTATAAGAGGTCCTTGAAGCCTCCACATGGAATAAACGATTCACAACACTGAGCCAACTTCCAGCTCTCCTGGAGTGGCATGTGTGCTCCATCTTTGCAGTCACTGCCTTCCTGTGAAATGAGATGACCGTACAAATTCCTGACCTGTAAAATTCTCCTTTTAGGATCCACCTACTTCTGTTTCCCTGGGACTACGAATGGAAGAGATGATTTTCAACTTGGCAGACACACATCTATTTTTCAATGACCTAGAAGTAAGTTATAATTTAAAAAAAGAAAATATATCTGAAAATAAGTGATTGGTTCTGAAAGAATGATTGGATATTGCTCTTTTTAAACCTATAATCGGAATATTGAGACAAAGTATTTATAGGGCAAGGGGCTTCCTCTTCATGCTATTTAAAGTTGGCACCTACATTATACAAATTTGATGACAAGATTCCTAATTATCAGGCATGACTCTCAGAAGCTTTCAAAGTCTTGGTTTCATAAGCACCATTGAGATGTATGTCCTTAAACACTGGCAGGCGTTATGCAACCATCTTCACTGAGCACTGTCCCTACCCATCTCTTCTGTGCTTTTGGAGATGGTTTGCATCAGATCTTGGCTGTTTAGACTGCTAGGACTTCTCATGTCTTAACTGCCGCTCATTTTATTGGGGGAAATGTCTCTAAGCTGTCTAGCTGACTGCGAATGAAGGTGACAGACAAGTTACTTGCATCCCTAACAGACAAGTTACTTGCATCCCTAACAAAGAAGGGCATTGTTCTTACCTATCTCCATCGCGACAAAACATGACCATAACCGAGCTGCCTGCCTTCTTCACAAGACAGTTGTTTATTTAACTCTCGCTGCGAAGCAAGCTTGTCGCAGGGCCGCCAGCAGGCATTAATCATCAAGCTGTTGCTTTGCTACATTTTGTAAATGTACGTTATTTCAGACAGAGAAGAATCTCAAAGATTCAAATAGAACTTTTTACTGATCAAAGTTAATTGGCAGCAATTGGCCTTTAAATATTTCCTGATGTTTCCCTTCTCAAAATCAAGCAAAATGCACCTTATTTAATGGAGGAGCCAAAATCACTTGGAAAAAGCCAGCGTGCGACGGAACTTAAATGCGGTTTGTTCAACATCTGTCCTGTGTTTTGATTTCTTTTCATCCACATTGAAACAACTCACGGGCGAATTGGCGGCTTCCAGTGCAATAAAATGATTTAAATGTACTTGATTTTTTTCCCTCTTTCCTTAGAGATATATTTATTTTTATATTTCAAAGTAAAATGCGATTTTTTATTTTCTCATTCTTGAGTGTTTGCTTTCCCCCAAGGAAATGGCATGGAAGGCATTGTGAGTTCACATGGGGGAAATTCCCTCTGAGTGACAACTTTAGAATTACCTTTATAAAAGCTTCATAATCAACACTTTTTTTCAAAACCCAGCTCTGATTTGTGGTCATATTGCACTTTGTGAGAGGGCAGCACAAAAGCTCCATATTTTACCATCCTATTCAAATTCTCTACCCAGATTTCCGCCTCTCTCTAAGGTCACTGGGGAGACTGGTGTTTTCTGCTAAGTGGAACCTTGTCCCACACGCTGCTGCTCGCTGGTGTTGGTACATGCATCAAGACAAGGCTTTGCTATTGATTCAAAACTCTGGCTTGTGAAAAGTGCCAAATGGTGTGACAAAAGCCAGAAGTTAAGCAAAGTAATAATTTACGATAAGATTTATATGTTTTTTATGAAAGCTTCCAAACTCAGTTTTGATTTAATACAGATTTTTTTTTTGTTTAATTTACATTATTTCCACTGAAGAATGGAGGGAGACTGCAGTAGCAGTCAAATATCTTAAAAGTACGCACTTAAAGTTCTAATTTAATGATCTGGGTATTGAAAAAAAAATTAAATGGTCTTTGAAGTGAATGAAATGGCAGAATCTACTCTTGCATGTGTGTTATTTCTTACTAGAAGAGCAAAAGAGAATGAATATGTAATTCAACCACATATATAAAATGATAATGAAAATATTTTCAAGCTTCAGACCTGATGCAAGTAGCTTTTTTCAGTTATTTTACTCAAGAATACTATATAGCTGTGAGAGACTCAGCCCATCCTTGGACGTTATTTTCTCTAGACTTGTATATCACTTTAAAATCAGTCAGTTTGTACACTTATACAGTCTTAACTTTTACATGTTTTTTAACTCAGCAAACCTGGTACTAGTCACGGCAAACACAAATTTCTTTGACTATAAAAAAGTAATAAATATTCCCTCGGCAATACTCTTAAGAAAATCAAAATAATTTTACAAAGCAGACCCTTGACTTCCTGATCCCTAGGAGGACAGATATATCACTTTACAAAAAGTCCCACATGCAATCCTATGGTACATACATGGAAGTCATTGTTTTATAAATGACACTATGGAACCAGAGTGTTTCTCAGCTTCTTTAGAATATATGACTTTTTTTTTTAAGATTTTTTATTGGATATTTTCTTTATTTACATTTCAAATGTTATCCTCTTTCCCAGTCTCCCTCCCCACCCAGAAACTCCCTATCCCATTCTACTTCTATGAGGATGTTCCTTCACCCACCCACACACTCCCACCTACCTGCCCTTAGTTCCCCTACACTGGGGCATCTATTGAGCCTTCATAGGACCAAGGACCTCTCCTCCCAATGATGCCTGACAAGGACATCCTCTGCAGTGTATGCAGCTGGAGCCATGTGTACTTCCTTGTTGATGGCTTAGTCCCCTTCAACTCCTTCAGTCCTTTCTGTAACTCCTCTATTGGGGACACCATGCTCAGTCCAATGGTTGGGTGCTAGCATCTGCCTCTGTATTTGTAAGGCTCTGGCAGGGCCTCTCAGGAGACAGCCATATCAGGCTCCTTTCAGCAAGCACTTCTTGGCATCCGCAATAGTGTCTGGGTTTGGCGGCTGTCTATGGGATGGGGTGGGGCAGTCTCTGAATGACTTTATGTACACTTCATCTCCATATTTGCTCCTGTGAATATTTTGTTCTCCTTCTAAGAAGCATCCACACTTTGATCTTCCTTCTTTCCAGAAGATGTTCCAACTAGTAATAAGGATACATGCTCCGCTATGTTCATAGCAGCCTTATTTATAATAGCCAGGAGCTAGAAAGAACCCAGATGTCCTTCAACAGAGGAATGGATACAGAAAATGTGGTACATTTACACAATGGAGTACTACTCAGCTATTAAAAATGATGAATTCATGAAATTCTTAGGCAAATGGATAGAACTAGAAAATATCATCCTGAGTGAGGTAACCCAGTCACAAAGAACACACATGGTATGCACTCACTGATAAGTGGATATTAGCCCAAAAGCTCCAAATAACAAGGATACAATTCACAGACCACATGAAGAATGTATGACTTTCTAACAGTACAGAGAAAAAAGTTCTCTCTATTGAATTTGTACTCAAAGAACAACTGCAAACAGGGACAACAGCAGTGATATGGGATCTAAGCTGTTTCCTGTGGGTTCATCTGCTGGAGCTTTCTGCATTTAAAAGGAAGTATTTGGTGCAGATACTGATGTCTAAATAGAATCGAGGCATTCAGTTTGTTCTGAGCTTTCTTTTGGGGCTGTGTAATATCCACCTTCATGGTAGCTGCCATGCTAATGAGTGGACTCAATATGGTGGCCCTCAGAATTAGGCAGGAAAAGACTTCATGTGTTACCCCTGGAGAGATGAAGGCTGGGCGATGGAAACCTGCCCCAACATTTGTGAACACAGCATGTGAGGTCATGACCTACACTATTCATTAGCTCTCTAGTATGTTGTTTAGTTTGGTATCCTGGTTCGAAATTTTGTTAATCTGATGTAGGCCAGTTTTATCTAAGGAGAGGGAACTTAATTGAGAAAATTCCTCCAGAAGATTGGCCATGGGCAAGTCTGTGGAGCATTTTCTTGATTAAGGAGTGATATGGGAAAGCCCAGCTCATTGGAGGTGGTGCCGCCACTGGGCAGGTGGTCCTGGGTGGTATAACAAAACAGATTAAGCAGGCCTTGGAGAGCAAGCCTGTAAGTAGCATTTCTCCATGGCCTCTGCTTCAGTTCCTGTCTTGATTTTCGTCAGTCAGGATAGAGTGTGGTTTGAGAGCTATAAGCTGAAATACATCCTCTCTCTTCCAAGATTCTTTGGCCACGGTAAATATAACAGCAATAGAACCCTAAGACAGATGTGGCAGTCCGGGTGATTTTCTGCTGTACAGATACATAGTAAAAATACTTCGACTCCTGTCTAGGTCAGTTCATCTGTTTTTAAAAAATACCTTATAATAATCTTTGCTGTTAGCTTCTTTTTAAAATAAAGAACAGAAGCTCTGGCCTCACTAGGGTCTGGGATTGATGAATCAGAGTTCAATGTGAGGAACTTGTGGACAGTGCCTGATGACACCAGAGGGTACTGGGAGATTTGTTCTATAAAGACATGTGTGTGTGTACCTTGGTTTAAGTCAGACATGTGGTGTACATTTTATTTTTCTAAAGCTTGGGTTATTTGGCAAATATCTTAGTATATCTTATTTAGACATTTATTTTTATCTGGGAAAAATATCTTTCTTCAAACTGTCAGTCATGGCAGAACTGAGTGACTGCAAATGATGCATGCTGTACTGGCCTCACGTGTGCCTCCGAGAGCATGGAACACTGCATTCAGAAGCTGACTTCTTTGAGTTTGAGAAATATGATTCACCGAGAAAGTACTTTTTTCCCCTATAAATAGAAGCTCTGGTGCCCAGCAACCAGCTTTGTGGATGCTGGAAGCCTTGAGTTTTTAGCAGCCAAAGAAATGGCTTCTTGGGTACCAATGAGGAAGGCATGTAGAAAAGAGCCAAGCTGGTTTCTGCATTTAGTTACCCTCATGATCCCAAAGTAACTGCAGAAAAACATGTGGGCCAGCCAGTAGTTACATGCCAAACATCAATGTCCCATTGCACTGCATACACACAACTTGACATTTTCAGCTCTGTATATAGCCTTTGGGGTCTGCAGATAAATGTAAGGAACTACATTACTTTGACTCTGTTAACATCCTTCCTGATAGCCATGTACATATTGATTATTTAGTGCCAGGTGATGGTGGTATACCCCATCAATCCCAGCACTCAGGAGGCAGAGGCAGGCAGATCTCTGACTTCAAGGCCAGCCTCATCCACAGAGTGAGTTCCAGGATAGCCAGGGCTACAGAGAAACCCTGTCTCAAACACAAACAAATAAACAAAAAGTAAGTTTTATTAAGTTGACTTCATCTGCATTGTTAGAACAAAACACTGATTCTTGCTTCCTTTCTCAACAAGATTATTTGGTTTTGTCTATGTCCTTAGTTTAGAGTAATATAAACCCTCTCAGTTTAGGAGAGGACAAGTTTTATCAGCAACAGATGATTGTTAACACAATGAATTATATTGAATTTGTTTTATCTGTATTACAACTAATGGACAACAAAGAGCTTTTATGTTATCCATTATTCTTATTAAAATATTATTTTATTGTTTTTATGTATTCATAAGATTGTCCTTATTTATCTAAAATGTAAAATAGACATATAATGCTTTATTCAAAAGCTTTGAAAATTTGATGTTTATCAAAAAGTTGGGGTCAACATGAACAGTGGTTAACATAAGAGACATTTGTTGGGCTAAAGATACAGAGTGCTTGCCTACCATATGTGACTCCATAGGTTCTAGTTCTGTCACTGCACAGAGAGAGTGAGATAGAACATAGGAGCCCTGTGGGAGAGGTTACCCAGGAAGTGAACGGGAAGAAGCTACAATGCTCAAGTGGGAAATCATTCTGAGAGAGAAATGGTGAGCATGGTGGCCCTGTGGTAGGAATGAGACAAGCCAATCATGCATCTAAGACAGACAGGCGCAGTGCACAAGGGCCTTATAGATTGTGGTGCAGCCTTTTGTAATTTCACTGGGAAGCCATTGGAGTCTTTTAAGTATGGACTGAATGGAATCAGCATCATACTTTAAAAAGAAAAAAGAAAAAAAAATTAACCTTCCTATCAAGTGAAGAATGAATGTTGAGTACAGTGGATCCAATTCCAAATGTTTGCAGCCACAGGGGATGGTCACCAGAGCTGAGGCTGTCACAATTCTGACCCAGTTGGGTATGACAGGATTCACAATGCATCTTGGTAGAAGTGCTAGTGGAAAGGGGACAGAGTCTCTTAGGACTGCTGGGGTTTCTGTTTGTTTTCTTTTAACCTGAGTTAGTAGTGTGGACTGATACCTGAGGAAGATGAAGACTAGGTGATGGTAGGAGGTGAGCATGGGGTGAGGGAGTCACGTCTTCTGCAGTGAGCACAGGAAGTTTAATGGTCTAGTCAGCACCCACATCAAGAAATGGCAGAGAAGGATACAGGTTTAGATCTTAGCAGAGAGAGGCAAATTTGAAAGTATAGTTTGAGAAATGGTAAAAATCATGAGGACCAGGTGGTATGTCCCATGGGGGATGGAGTGTAAATTGAGAAAGATGTTAAGGACTGAGTTTTAGGCACCCTGCCAGCTAGAAATAGGAGCTCCAAAGAAAATCGAAAGGACTAGCCAGTGAGACAGGCAGGAACATACGGCCTGAACAAAAGACTCAAGGAATCAGAATTCAAGAACTTTCAAGAATAGGGGGTGTTCCTGTATTATATGCTGCCTGGGGTGTAAGATGAACAGAGTGGTCCTGGTGTGACCGGGAAGTTGGCTGCTAGTGGATCTGATAAGCAGCATTTAAGTGAAGCAGGAAGATATGAGCCTCACCTGAAAGGTACAGGAGAGGAAGATAAGAAGGCTGAGAGTTTCCATGGAAACAAGATGCAGACATGGTAGCGTGGGTGTGTGTGGGAGGGGGCATAACATCCAGAGATGCCTGCTTAGGTATTTTGTTTTTGAGTGTGTTTATATGTTTTTCATGTTGGTGGAAGGCTGTGCATATGTATGCACATGAATGTGAAGACCAGAGGTTGAAACAAAAGAATTTCCTCAATCATTCTCTTTCTTATGTACTGGGGCAAGGTCTTTCACTCATCAATTCAGTTAGTCTAGACAGAAAACCTTCCAAGGGTGGTTCTTCCTCTATCTCTCACTTGATTGGGCTATAGGTGAACCATCCTGCTCAGCACCTTCATGGGTGCGGAGGGCTGCCTCGGTTCTCACAGTTGTGTGCCAAGTGCTTTTACCCAGTGAGCCACCTCCCCATCCTCCATCCTATATGTTACATAAAAGATAGGAACACACTTGGGTGCTTGTAGGAATGATTCAAGAGAAAGGAAAACACACAGGACAGAGCAAGGGAATGGAGGGATGTGTCAAGAACACAAGCCCCGGGCTGATCATAGGGAAGGAACACTTCAAGTTCTACAGATAAAGCTAGGACTGGACTTGGCAAAGGGAGGAGGAGGAGGTCTTTCTTGCTACAGAAGTTCTTAGTAAATTCTGTGATTTTTATTTCTGTGTCCTTCTCTATAATCCAGTTGGAAGTCCCCTATAGCCAGAGTTGATTGACTGTCTACTTGAACTCTGAGCTACTTACCCAGAGTCATTACATAGAAGACTCTCTTAATATTCCTTATTTTCTTCCAATTTTTTTTCACATTGTTTTAGGATGAGATCTAGTCATGGCTGTGTGATACCGGGAACTCGTGGTGTCAGGAATGTTAGGCAAGGACTCTACAGTTTAGCCACATCCTCAGCCCAGGACCTCTCTTTCTATAATATGAAAATCCAAATTCGAAAGGCAAATGTAGGTTCATCATAATCTTAAAAGCAGCTAACATTACCCAAAATCCTAAACTTTGAAGTTATCCTTTTAAAAGTCATAGCATAAAATCTCACTGTCAAAACAACATTTATTTACAAAGAGGTATGACATCAAATGATAATTATCCTAGTTCTTGTTTAGGGTTAAAAAAATGAAGGTATACATATAAATATAAAAGGATTTAATTCATTAAAATATGAGAGATAATAATTTCTGTAATAACTGATTTGTTTCTGGATAGTGGAATGACAGATTATTTGCTTTTTAAATTTTATTTTCTGTAGTTAATATTTTTTACTAACACAGTGGTACAAGCTAATAGAACCCACTACATAGTTCCACACATACATACAGCACACATATCCATCTGTTCTTGGTTTGATACCACCTTCTCCCCCGACACTGCAGTATTTATTATGAAATTCCTCCCTTTACTTGCTACAGCCTGTATGTTCTCTCCTGAATCATTTCCATGAATACCCAGGTGAACATACTCATGACTCGACTCACCTTTACTCAAAGCCCAAACATCATATGGTTAACTTACAGTTTTAGAGGTGTGGATCCTGAATTTACCCATCCTGTATCTATGCTTCCCAGCAGTCAAACTGGATGTTGATACACTTCTCAGGGTCCCATGAGTGCTGTGTGAGTTAACAGACACCTGTGAATCACATACAGTGAGTCTTGGCACATAGGAAACACTGACAAGGTCATAAGTGCTATTGTTGTCTATTGCTTTTTTTCATGAAGAACACTGTTAGCTTGAGAAAAGAGAAGCATAAGTTATTATTGAATAAGGAGCAAGAAATGAAGTGTGTGGAGCACATATGCTTTGTTGCCCAAAAAGCTCATGTAGAATTTCAAAGAAACCATACTGGATATACAAAAATTATTACCAATTTACCAAAAATATTACTAATATGCAATATTGCCAAATATTGCATATTAGTATGCAAATATCACTCATTCTAGACAGATCACTGAATCCTTCTCTTGCTCTAGCCACATGACCTCCAAGTCATGACTTGCATGAGGGATACTGGTGAACAATAGCCTCTGCACCTGGATTTCATCACCATGGTAAAGATCTTGTCTTCATGGCCAAGGCTCTGTGATTCTTTGTTTGGGCTGAAAAGTTTTACATGTTGTCTTCAGAATTCATGTCTTGAAGGATGGCTTTTGGAAACTCCTGGAAGTGCTACAGCAGGGTGAAGGGTCTTGCGGTATAAAGTCCCTCAGTCAGGCAGAGAGCCCTCCAGGTGGATGTAGTGCTAGAACATCAGGCCTGGTGGGCTGATTGGCTCAAGCTGGGGGATGGGCAGGAGAGCATCCAACGTCAGGGAGTGCCTTCTCAGGTCAATCAAATCATATCCATTGATTCTCCATCAAAACCATGAATGCAACTTTTGCAGTATCTGCAGATTACATATGTGGATGATTGAAGCGGGGTGGATTTGCTCAAAACCACTTGGTTAGGTAAATGGAAAGCTGATCTCAGGGATTTTTCAAATAGCTTTTCACCAGACTTGTACACATCCTGTCCCTGAACCTGGCTCATCAAATTGAGCACAATATGAAGTGAATGAATGGCCTCAGTGCTGCCACAAAATGAAACACCCTCCTGGATGCTGCTCCTTCCCACATGGCTTTCGAAGCTGTGCTTGTTTCTTGCTCTGTCTTTCAAGTCTACAAACCAAAGTTACTCAAGTAATCTCATGTCTCTTTTGAAATTACTGGGAGACAGCTCAGTGGACAGACACAGACACATTCCCATTGTTGAATATAGAGAAACATTATTTTAACACTTCTGCACTACTGATAAAGTGCTTCACTTTGACTGGTCTTTGCTCCATTCTGAATATCAGCTGGGCATTGAGAAAATTAAATACATCCAATATGCAGGACCATGGAAACATTTTATACTTGCTACTTTACTCTATGGTGAAATAAAATGTCTGATAAAAGTCAGGGAAGGGAGGGCTTTTCATTTAGCTCACAGTTGACAGCCCAGCCCACCTTTGCAGTGGTGGTATAGCACAGGAGCTTGAGTTGCCCATTACATTGCATCTGCCATCAGGAAGCAAAGGGAAATGAATGCTGGTATTTAGCTTGCTTCTCTGTATTCAGTCCAGGATGTCAGTCCATGGAAGGATGTCACCCACATTTAGGGTCTTTTCACCTCAGTTATTCAGGCTGCAGCTCTTCCATAGAGCTGCTCAGAATAGGTAATACTCAGTGTTGTCAAGCTGACAATGGAAATTCACCAGCACACTTAATGAGCTCCATTTCAAGAGTTGGCTGAGAGAACACAGGCACTACTGTGTCATGTCTGGCCTAAAGGAGCACACATGCTGAGTGGAGACAGAGGGGAAAGGGACATTATCACATGTGATGGGGACAGTGGAAAAGGAAGTGTGTGGGAGCTTGTGGGGTCCAGTCTAGGTTAAGGCTGAGAGGGTAGAAAAATGACCTCCCTAGAAAATGACACAGCATGAGGGCATGGGTTTGGGGATCAGCGTTTGAGAGGGTACAGAGCACAGAGGACACCTAGTAGGTCAGATCATGGAAAAGAAGAGAGGGTCTAGGCAGGGCTTGTGGGAAGCACATTTCATGGGAGCCAAAGGTTAGTATTATAGAACTTTTCCTAAGTATGGAGGTAAATTATAGGGTGGGAAGGGTCAGTAACCTAAGTGGGAGGTCATCAGGTTTTCCTCAGTGATAAGAGAAAGCAAAGGAAGCTGGAGAGCTGTTCTGAAGTCAGCTATAGCTGGGCCTAGCAGGTAGGAATCCTAACTTCCAGCCTGACTGAACGATGGCATAGACCTCAAAAGAAGGAGCTAGCCTTGCAAGGAAGATCCTGCATTCAAGTTGGAAGCATTGGAAGCAAGGCGTTCCTGACATGTTCAGCAAGCAAATCTAAAGCTCAGCAGAGAGCAACAGGCAGGAAGCATCACCCCTCGCATGTCCCAGAAACAGCACAGTGCAGGGAAAAGGATAGTTACCCCAGGAAAAGGTGTCTGTCCACAGTGGTAGCTTGGCAACAGAAAATCAGGAATCCAGAACATTCCTGGTTCAGGAGATTAAACGACAAGGTAAGACAAACAGAACACTGGTCACTCTAATCAATTAGAGTGTCAAGTAGTCTACAAGGCTGTAGCTAACCTTCAGTGAGAGTCTAGTTCTCCTAGGCCATGCATATGCTTCTGTCATGTGGGACCACCAAAAGTGGAGTGCACA